>NW_005842548.1:153203-254123 GCF_000455745.1 Alligator sinensis
TTCCCTCCATAAGTTGCAAAGTTGCTGCAAGAAATGAAGCACTAATACACAGAAGAACCAGCACTGGGACCCACTTTTACAACCTGCTCTTGATTTTCCAACAGGGAGCAGGGTTGGGCTGTCTTGCGTGTTTGAAAACTCTGGAAACAGATTAGATCTGATCAAATTAGGAGTAATTTTGACTGAGTATGTTATAGAGGCTTTCATTTCCAAGCCAGACAGGAGGAACCCCCATAACTTCCATGTGTGATGCAACAAGAGCGTTGTAAAAAACCTAAATGTAAACAGGATTTCTCCAGCTGAAACTATAAAACCTATATAAAAAAAAATCCCGCTTCCCGAAGTAAATGATGCTCGTTACCCCTTGACCTGGCAGATACTAGAGCAAAGGATCTAAGTTCAAGACTTTCACCTCCCTACTCTCTCCAGATAAGATCAAACAAGAACCAACCTAGGTGCATCTTACAGTTGTAAATAGAAAATAATACATAGAAAAATATATTTGAAAATTGTTTCAGTTCTTGGATGGGCACCAGCCATCCAGTGCAATGTTATTGATAGTACACTGTGGTGCTTTGGGTTTCTGGTTTTGTTCTCTTTATGCTCTGTCATCTTCTCATTGCAGCTACATTTCAGGGAACATGTATATTTAGTAGCTATTGTAAGTTCTGCATGGCATCACCAAGCTTATTTTTCCTGGAGAAGAAAAGAAGAGTCCGTAAGAGTTTAAAGGCACTAGGATGATGGGGATTTGTAGCAGAGAATTTAAAAAAAAAAAAAAAAAAAAAAAAAAAAAGGTTTTTAAAATTCTAGTTTGAAGCCAAATACTGATATTTTAGTGCTTTGGGGGTTTTAACAGTAAGAGCAAAAAAGAAAAAAAATGGGATTTTGGTAACCCAGCTGATCCGCTGATCCGCACTTGCCAGTTTTATTATTTTGTTTATACTGGACTGTTTGACCCTGTCAAACAAGTGTCAAAGTTGTGTGTATAAAACAAAAAAAGTGTTTAAAAAGTGTTGTAAAGACACTGAGCCTTATGAAAATATTTATGGAGTTAAATAAAAAGAAGTGAAAAGGCATCTGAAGGCATTTTTAAATCATTTTCCTACTCAGAGTGGTCTTACTCTTTTTCCCAAGGACATGCAAGAATTGTCTGGATGGGGCGCCAGTATGTCAGGATAGCAGACAGTAAGTGATTCATGCGGGACCAGAAAGGGGGCATATCCTGAGAAATATCCCTTCCTTCCCTGCCTGTGCCCTCCACCTGAACTGAGCTGAAACAACCAATTAATGGTTAGAGGTCCAACTCACATGAAATACTGTATTTCAAGTGCTGTCTGATGCTGCGTTAGAGTTTGGGGGAAAACTTCCTCCTGGTTTAAAACGGGGCATTCTCTGTTACCAAATTCTGCTTCACTTTACAATGTAAAAGGAAGGTGACAGAATTCCATAAGTAGATGTCAAATTGCTGAGATATTGCTGCCAACACAAGAAACATTACTGCACATATAGATAGTGTAAGAGCAGACAGTGATTTTCCAAGTAAGGAACCAGTGGCCACATGTGATTCATTGCAACAGTCTTGGCTTAAGAAGATGAACAGATTCTCAACTTGGCGTTCCCTTGAAGTGAAAGGACAAGGGGACATTCATGAAGAAAGGAGGGTGGTATTGCACCATCTGAATGTCACAGTGCCCACTTTAGAGTCTCGTTAATGTTTTCCAGGAGAAGACAATGGAGGAAAATTGATATGAGGTAGTACCAACATTAGTTTGGAATGAAAACAGCCATCAGTATTAAACCATGGTGTCCAGTGTCCACATCCCTTAGAAATCAAGGCAATTCCCGTTCTTATTTCACTGTATCTGGAGTGCATTGGCACACATACACACATTCCAAGCACCCAGACATAGCTGTAATCTGGATGCTTTTCTCAACAACTGATTGCCACACTGCTAGCATGCTGAGTGAGTGGATGTTTAACCCATATCTATTAAGAAAAAATCAGTAATGGTAATAAAAAGAAAAGCATCCCTGCAGTAAGAGTTAGAGAGAGGCCACATCAGCATGGCAAACAGTTTGTTTCAGAGTTTGACCAAGCTAAGAAATGGAATCAGTGGCATTGAAGAACAAATTCCTGCCATTTCATCAGTGCATTGACACAGCTTAATATTATTGCCAAACTTTTACTTTCAGTGGAGACACAGGCAAACACTGTTACAGCATCAAGTTCAGTGACTTCATTTCTGCTATACCACATGGCCAATGTGGACTGATTATAGGGTTTTCGTTTTTGTTTTGACCGAAGGGATGTTGCTGAAATTGAGCAGCGGTTGCTGAAGATTGTAGCATTTTCAAGCAACTCTGTCAGGAAGTTTAGGCTTGAATTTTTGCCCTTATCTTCCAAAAGGAGGTTTTATTTTTTTTAAAAACAACTTATGAAAATAGCTACACAGATATACTCTGTGTGTCAGGGAAAAAAGTTTGTCAGAATATCTACATTTCTCTGCTGTGCTTACAACAACCCAAACTGGAGAGGCATCCCAGCACGTGCCAGCTGATAGGTGAATCTGATCAATCAGGTTTTGTGGTGCAAAATGAGTGAAATCCCAGCTTTTATCAATTATTTCAGTTTCCACACACAAGGATATTTTAGTAACACAGCTCAGGCTGCCAGTTGTGTGTATGTGTGCCTGCCTGCTTTTTTTAAATACTTTTTTATAGTCTTAAACTGAGCCAATCATTAGCATCCTTTTCTATTTATTCAGTATAAGTTTTATTCATTTTTATTTCTTTGGTCTTCCTTCAACCAGCCAGCATTCAGACAGCTTCCATTTGATATAATCCATCCCAGATTCCACAGAGGACACATTTTAAATTGATACACACCTTCTCATGTTCTCATTCATACTGATACACATTACCAGTCTCTTCATTATGCCACTGGAGATGCTTCTAATTGACATTAGTATAAGAGACCTGCATCTGATCCTGGTACCTTAGGTAACATGGGGTGCAAAGCAGGGCAGAGTTTACCTTACTATATTTAAGCCCATCACTTGTCACCAAAGCATTTACACACACACTGAAATAGTTTGCTAATCAGTCTAAGTTGCGAAATCATAGATTTAAGGAAATGCCCTGAAAAATGAATTTGCCTCTATTAATTATGCCTGTTTAGGTTGTTCATATTACATCTGCTAACTGAAGCATTTCCTTAGCTACATCTCTGTAAACCACTGTATCATGCAAAACACATATGGAATGCAGCATACACCTGCAGGCTCACGGTCAGGTGGAAGGCACCAGCTCCAGCCCGAGAGCTTTTGAGCAAGGCAGTAGAGCCTTGAAACTCTGGGGTAAGATCTATACAGCATGATAACTGACATGATACGAGTACACTGTACATCAGAATGCTTCATGTTCTACCAATGTGTACTTGCTTATGATATTGCATGCAAGCTCTTTTAGGAAGCAGTCTTTGAATCTGACTAATGAAGCTGGACTGTCTATTCAAGTACAGCCCAGTCACAAGAGTTCCCTATTCTTCTGTATTTGCTGTCTACAGCACCAGAATCAGCACCAGCCTCTACAGTCCCAGTTCAACATCCTCCAATGCAAAACAATGCATGTAAGTGCACCATCTCTGGAAGATTATTCAAGATTGACATTGAATGTATGCTGGTGGGGCACAAATGAAGTAATTCATAACTGACAGGGTATCACTAATTCCTGACCTATACATTGACCTTTGAGGATTCTGTACTAGAGAGGTGACTAGGAGTGGACCCACAAATGTGACCTACCCAAAACTTGTAAGCCCAGACTGTGCATACAAGAGTTTAACTACTAAGGGTATCTTTGCCTTTGCTACAGAAAAATGCTTCAGGCTTTCTCAGGGCTAAATTCATCCTTGTAAGTGTTCAGAGTTCCACATTTTGGAGCAGAAAGAGGTCCGTAGCATGCAATGACCCAAAAGCTTCTGAGGCCTTGAGTGAAACAATTATTTGACAGGCACTATTGCTAATTTTGCTGCTTGGCCTAGTCAGTCAAGGGCTACTGCTCTGCACTGTTCTCACACTCTGAGAGCATCACTAAGACTATTGCTCCATTTTTAGTTGCTTTCCATTCCCAAAATGGTTGGATCCCCCTTATATCACCAAACCTAGCAGATAAAATCTAGTTGCATGCAAGTCACTTGATCAATATGGATGTTTAGCTCTTCTTTCGATATTAGTTACAACAGTCACGGCCATAAAAAGCTTTAAGCCACAATCATGCTGTTTGTTTTAATTTTTCATAAAGGAGAATATATAAAAAAATTAAACTCTTGCAGGAGCGATTACTTCATAAAGAAAACATAAGAGTCCTGAAGAGGTGCTTCGAACATGGACATCTGGTTCTGAAGTAGACATCACTCCCTGCCACCCCACCCCCTGCCCTTCTGCCAGAGAAGAAAGTTGTTAACAGGATTTTGGGAAAAGAGGAAAAAAAGGGATACATGTGGCTCTAATTCTTATTCTGTCTGTGGTCCCAATTGTTGTAGTGTACTAGTGCCTCACAATTTTCTATTTATTATCCTCACAACCCCTGTGAGGCAGGGATTCTCTGTTCTCTCTGTTTTACAGAATGGGAGCTAAGGGGGCAGATTTTAAAAGGCATTTAGGCACCTGGCAAGACTTTTGGAAGAGTCTAGGTGCCTAGTTCCCATTTAACTCGATGGGAGTTGGATTTCAATGGAAATTAATTGCCTTTGAGAATCTGCATTTAAGTGACTTGACCAAGGTCACACACAAGTCCACAGAAGAGCAAGGAATTGAGTGTTCCACCCTGGTCTTCTAAGTTGCAAATTAACATCCTAATCATTCTGTTATCCGCTCGTCATTACTGTTAGGACAATCACTTCTATAATGGAGTTTATGGGTACATCTTGGCTTTGTTTACCTTTATAACAGTTGAGAAGCATTTCTTTGGATATGATTTGTCAAGCTATGCAGTAGAACATGTACTGGTATGGTGTTGTGTATAAACGAATCTGATCTGCACAGCATTGAGGTTCACGGGAGCTTTTCCATTGGTTTCAAAGGGAGAGGGATTGTGCCTTTAGCAAAATCTGCCCTAAACAGTCATGCATAAGGGTCTAGGGAACAAAATGTCTTATGGTAGCAGAGTGGGAACCCCTAACTCACATAGAATGGGACAGAAGAATGTTTTGCAATGAGTTGTCTCATTTTAATCAATGGGACTTCACAAAAGTAGGTAGTCAGTGCAACTAGAGCATGCGGTGACAGAATCAAGCCCGTGGTGAAGATTGGGCCAGATTCTTCTTTCAGGTACAACTAGTATAAACTGGAGAAACTCCCTTGACTACACCAGCGTTACTCCAGATTTATACCAGATATAACTGAAGACAGAATTTGACTCATGCTTTAACTAATGCTTGGAACAACAACATTGGTGCAGTGACCTGGTAAATACTTGAAGGTACTTTGATGTGGTCATTTTAAGCCTAGGACTTTTCTACTGAAGATACCATTATTGGTGCAGGGTGGATTGGTTGATGCTACACTGTGTTTTCTGTAGATGGTATTTTCATTAACTTCAACAGGAGTGGTAGTCCAGTACAGAATTTGCCATTTCCGTCTGAATGCCAGATTGCTCCAAACAGATGGTAGGGTTCCCTTATGTATAGCAATGGAAGAAAAGGTTTAGCTTTCCATTTCTCATGGCAGATTTCAAACGGAGAAGGTTGAAAATGAGATGGGTTTATCTATTCTACTTCAACTGATCCTTCTTATTGCGTCTGCTACAAGGTGTCTAATTCTGGAGTTGATTTAATCAGGAATGGTGCTTGACACTAGAAAAACAGAGTAGCCTAGCAAAATATGAGAAATCCAGAGATCATATGAACAAGTATCATACCTGGAGAGAGAGAATTTAGTTTGAAACAGGACTGTACAAAGAAGAGAGAATTAAAAGAAACAGTGCCAAATTAACTCTCTGATGGAGCCCTGGCAAGCTGATTTGGAAAGACTTTTTATCTCACCAGACTCCACGGAATAAAAGAAACATTCCCTCACAGGATTCACCAGACAAGCTCTATTCATCCCACAATAGGAAGTTTTTGAGAGTTGTGGAGTTTCTTCGGACACGCGGTCTGAGGATTCTGAGGATAGAAGAACATCTTCAACAAATTACCTCAAAAAAGTCATGATCATTACCTGGGTGAATATACACTGAAAATATTCAAATTCTTGGGAACATGATCAACAAGGAAATTATTTCTGCTTTGAAACCTGCCAAGAGTTATCCTATTACACTTGACTGCATCTAAGCCATTAGTAAACGAGAGCAAATGCCACTGATTGTTAGATCTGTTTGTGTGGAAGACACAATGGAAACCAGGCAGAGAGACAATCCAAAAACACTTTGTTGGGTTTTTGAGCATGACATACTCCACTGACAGTAGAATGACAGAACCTCTTCTTGAACAGTCAAAAGAAATGGAGATTTCATTCAGTGATCTGAGTGGTCAAGGCTATGGTAGTGGGACAACTATGAAAGGCAAACAGTGGAGAGAATTTGGGACTTTAGCAAGAGAGCATTTTTTTCGGTCCTGAACAATGTGCTTTCTTTTAATCTTGTATTCAACATTGGTGCAAGTTATTGCATTGAAGTTGCAGTACTTTTTTATATGGATCAAAGCATTTGTGGGGGTTTCCACAGTCTCACAGTAACTTTAGGATGTTATGCACCAACATGCGATTAACCTATTTCCAAAACCTTTAAGTGAAACAACAAGGGATAGCCAAATTGATGGGATCCATGTATTTTGGTGCCAACTTTCAGAAGTCTATGATACTTCATTATCCATTGCCAAGACTTTAAACCTAAAGGGACCCACAGCAGCCAAAACTCAAAGCAATACTGCATTGTTGGCTCACAAAATCTGTAATTTGAAATCTTTGCACAGTGTGGTACTTCAGTATGATATGCCCTATGAAGGCAGCACCACCCATAAAATGCTTAAGACAACAATGTAAATTCTGATCAAACTATGACTTGAAGGATTTCCTTGTAAACTACCACTGTGATAAAGGACTCACATGCATCCTTACTGATGCTAAGAAACTGGCCAATGAGCTGGAAATTGAAGCTTTCCACAAGAAAAATCAAACAGAGTATGAACCCAAAAAAGCGAATGTTTTATTATGAGGCCAGAGATGAACCACTAACTAATCTAGGAAACAACTGTAAAGTCATTTTTCTTCTGTTATGTTTAAGATACTGTCATTGGTCATTTGAAGAGCACCACAAGCTGCTTGCCAAGGTGAGGGAGAGGGTTGCTATTATTTCTCTAAAACATCAAAGGTGCCCTGCAAAGAACTGCAACAGCCATGCTTTGTTTTAAGAAGGGCATTAGATGATGATCAGCTTGGTGCAGCAACATCCTCTCACATTAATGCCCTGGATCTTTGCAGTGGATTTCAAGGTCTTGGCAGACAGCTGAAACCTAGAATAAGCCCAAAAGTCACATTGGAGTTTCTATGCAAAAATAAGTTTTTGTCCTCATTTCCAAAGATATCTATTGCCATCAAGATTCTGAGAACGTTGGCTGTGTCTGTCTGAAGCGGAGAGCAGCTTTCAGAAACATAGAAAGATATACCTGCATTCTGTGATGGCTCGGTCTTGCCTTGTGTGCCTTGCTTTAATTTCAATTGAAAGCCAAACTTCAGGGAGTAGTTTCCTGTGCAGACATCCCTTTACACATCTTTGTGTTCTCCCAATTCTGGACCAGCAGGTTTAACCTCTAGCTTATTTTAGTATAATCTAAGAACTACTCTAAACATATGTCTGTGTGGCAAAATAAAGGTTGATCACAACATGTGGTAATATATCTAGCTAGCACGGGTAAGGATAGCAGTAAAGACCCAGCAGCATGTGCTTTAGCACAAGTTAGCAACCACGGGGTCTCTGAAGAGCTTATAACCTGGTACTAGCACATATTTAAAGTCTATGCTGCTGCATCCTCACTGCTATGTTACTCATTCCAGCTTGGTAGGTAAGTACAAGCTATGGTCAGGTCATGCCTTCATTTTGCTGTGTAGACATGCTACAAACTGTTTCATTGACTAGTGGTCACCAAATGCCCTGCTCCACATGCCCAACTGTGCCCAGCTGTGGCTGTAGGTGATGAAGATAAAGTGCCAAAAGGCCATTTAAGAATTCCTACATGAGGGAAAGTCTGGAAGAGAAGGAGTTGGGGTATCTGAACCAAATGAGCTGGACAGGTGGGGAAGGCAGAAGAATCAGAGAGAAAAGTAAAGAAATGAGCAGGGAAGAGAGACTAGTTAAGCAAGAGGAGAAGACAGATGGGAGGAATGGCAAGCTGACTTGTCCATGGTCTGGGTGGGCAAACTTGCTATTAGGCAAAGCTTGATTCTAATCTCACACTTCTGTATATCCAGTTACTCCAGTGAGGGAAGCCTAGTTCAACCACTACAAAAATCCTAGTGCAACTAGATTTGAGTGAGCTGAGAACTGAATTTGCAGCACTGCTACACAAACCAAGTTCAAAACTCCCATGGACATCAATGGAAGCAAAGGGGGGGGTGGGGCATGTACAGAACAAGCCCGTGAGATCTGCACTGTACTTCAATTACTAGACCCAGGAAAGGACATCAGGGCTCCTAGCTACTATTCCCAGGCCTGCCACTAGTTTGCATGATGACCCTGGGCAAGTCATCAAAGGCCTCATGCTAGATTAAAGAATGACTCCAGCTCCCACTGGCATAGCTACAAGTTGTGATGCTCACTTCCTCTGCCAATAGGCCATGAGTATTTTTTCCTGCCTCTGTTTACATTATCTGCCCTCCCTTCCACACCTCCCCTCCCCCTCCCCCCCCCAGCCCCTGGCTCCACTACCTACCTCATGGGAAAGTCGAGAGGCTTTAAGAAATGGCACATCAAATTTGACAATGGATATATCAGTTTTTAAGGCCCTCTGAAATCCCCTGGATAAGTTGATTTGGGCCCATTTGCTTTGTCTGGCCTCTGCAGAGTAATAGGAGAGATGAAAGTACCAAATCATAGAACTGCATTGTTGGGAAGGGCTTCATGAGCCAGCTAATCCAACCACCTGCACAAGTGTAGGATTCACTTTCAATTAACTGGAATGCCAAGACATCTTTATTTAAACTTAGAGCCGCTGTTTGGGAGAAGGAATGAGTTGGCTGGAATGTGGATTTCTTTTGTAACATTAAATAATTGACAGTGTGGGGCACCCTGCATTGTGCTAAGATCAGCAGAAATAATTGAGAGTTTGTATGCACAAGAGTTTTACCAAATCTGTGACCATTGGAAATATCTTTGTGGATTAGCTTTCTGCTAGTGGAACAGATGTTTTAAATAAATAACCATTTCCCAGCAGTGTTTGCACCCAAATATTGCAACACTGAGGACCTTCGCATGAAACTGAATCAAAATATACAAAACAAGAAACTAATCTTGGTTATTTTTGATTGTCCAACCAAACTGAAGTGTGAGAAATAAACAGCAGGAGTACACTGCAGAGGAATATTTTCAGTATGCTAAGGTGGCAGGAATGCTATACAGGTGTTTGTATAAAATATATCTAATTGATGCCCCTTTAAGACTGTTTCTGTCCTCAGATTAAAGCTGCTCGTGGAGAAGTAATTATTATTGGGACTCCGAGGTCAGTGTTTGGGGAGTTCAGGATGCTATATTAGCGGGAAGAAACAATTAGCATCTTAACAGAAAGACAAGGTCAGAGGTTTAAAGAATTAAGTAAAAGGCAGTAAGTGATCAAAGAGACGCCAGAATGCAGGCACCCAGGTGGGATGGGCTCAAGCTTGTCTTTGGTTCCTGTTTACATGACACGTCTTCTTGCTCCATGGTCCCTGATAGCCATCCTGAATAGCAGTCTATGCATGCACTGATAACACCACATTTATGAGTTCCAACCCATCACGGGGAGCTCCACAGATACTGCACATCTGAGAGCCTGCTGCAAAACAGGCCCTCAACAAACTGAGGCTTGAAATCAGCCAACATGCCTCCCAGACTAGAGTTTCTGCAGAGCCCCTGCACATCAGCCTAGCAGGCATGGCCACACATCTCGTACACAAAACAGTGAATGATATTCATGGGAACGCAGGCAAGGCCATGAGGGAGCTTTTGTCTGGGAGAGCAGAACAGTGGCATCAGCTCTAATGAGACTAAATGACAGCCTCCTGCTTTGCTACATTCCCTTTTAGGCATGTCCCTTAATTTGATGCAGCTCTTGTTTGTTTGTTTGTTTCCTATTTAGCTTCAATCTACCGTACCTCCCGTTTCTGTTCAGTTCATTGCCTTTCCGCGGCTCAGATATGTGTCATTAGTGCATCTTGCCCAGACGGTTCCCTAAGCTACTTCCACCAACTCCCTGTACTTACCCTCTAGGCCCAGAACTGAGAATTACTAATCCTTGATCGTAAGAGGTGGATTTGTAAGAGGCTCTGATCTCTGCTTGTTCGTCTGCATGTTGCATGCGAAGGGCAGAATTCTCCTTTCAGATGCACATAGCAATTCTCACCTCTGTTGGCTATTTTTGATCCCTGCCCAGAGCTCTGGGAATCAAGACTCACTGCACAGATTTGAGGGGGGGATATTCCTGTGGGAGATTGAGGCCCCAAACCTACCAAGATTAAAGTGTGTGCTTAATTTTATGCATGGTAGCATGTCAGAAGGGCCCAGAGCGTATATAAAGTTGAGCATGTGCGTGTGTCTTTGCACCATCAGGTCCTTATGTTCCTACAACTCACGTGGCTCCCCAGAGTGACACACATCAGTCCTTTACTATTCACCCTCACTCTTTTGCCTTTGTTGGTGTCCTCCGTGTGCTCTTCTAGCAAATACTTGGATGCATAAAATCTCCGTCTTACAAAAAAAAAAATCAAACAATTTCTTCAACTTCTTTTCTATCATAAAAGGGTCAGTTACTGCACTGTGGATACCCATAGTCTGCTTGATAATGACATGTACATAAAATCTCATATGTCTCTGTGATGTTATACTGTTGCACAAATAAACTTTGCTTTTGTGTATTCATTTTAGAGAGGTACATTGTTATCACTTTAGTGACTGGTTATTGGTCCTGTAAAGTGAAAACCAATAATATTTTGATTTCTTTCCAGAATCAGCCTCTGGGTCTAGTTATTTCATCAGCAGTGTGTGCTTGAGTGCAATTAGTATTAATTATAGTGTAAAAGCACCGCAGTCAGGGACCAGGAGTCCTTTGTGCTAGGTGCTGCCCATAATTCATTTCAGTTGCCTGAATATTCTGTCTACAACACAAAAGTGACTTCATTTGACTTCCCTGTGCTAACAGCAACTGATTATAGCCAAGGTAGCCAATCTCAAAGGCAAGTACATTCTCAGACCCCAAGAAATGTCCTGCATATTCACTGCACATCATAATTTAAAACATTCAGAGCTGTATCAGTGACCATTAAGGATAAGTGTTGTTGTATGCATTAGTTTGGGAGAGTGACAAGGAGTGATGGGGAGCAGAAGGTATACTATCTTATCAGTTCAGCTTACAGATGCTTTTTTTCCCTTTCATTGCAGTCTTCAGTCCCTTGTGACCCTGTTTACAGGGAAAGTATGAACAGCTGATGTAGAGCTGCACAGAAAAGCCACTTGCACAACACATTTTTGATCCTATAAAATGTACCTATTTTACTGTAGGTCCTTAAGGCTCACATCTGTAAGCATCAGCTCCCAGCACTTTATCTATTGCCTAAGGGCTAGATCCAAAAAAAGGCTTAGACACCTAGAAGTGGCTGGGCAGAAGTTTTGTGGGCTGCAATTCAGACATCCCTCTTTCACCCTAAGTGCAGCTTGGGCATCTGAGAGGCCCAAGTTCTCTGGGAGAAATGTACTTAGGGCCCCAAGGTTTAGCTTCTGCACATGCTTAGAACTTATCGCCATGTTGTTTGTGCCAAACATTCAGGTGTTCAAACCCTGCATAACTGTCCAGTGGGACCTGGTGGGGTAGATATGCTCGGAGCACACCGAACCTGACATCATTGCGCCCATAACCACTCATCCTAGAACGTGGCCTGTGGTGGTACCTATGTTGACCCTCTGCATGATCACCTTCGGACTCACTTGCTCACAAAATGGAAGACCTGAGTTCTGGTCCCTGTTCTCAAAGCTGTTTTTGCATCTTACCCAGTGACTGCTGCATGCAAAGTGCTGTGCACACCTAGGAGCAGGGACTGGCACTCAGGCCCCACTCTGGCCCAAGAGGGTTGTAATATCCACCTCACTGGGCTACTGAATCATGCTCCCTCTTATTCTCTCTTTGGCTCCTTACTCTTCCACTTGTTTCATGGAAGTCCATTTTGGCTTAGCCCATTGCTTGGTGGTTAGGGCATTATCCTGGGAGAGGTGGACTTGAACTCCTTCAGACTGTTCAGGGCCTAAAATCCAGGTGCCTCACTTCCAGGTAGAGTGCCCTAAGCAACAGATCATTAGGCAAAAGGAGGTGGCCCCACCACTGGCTATCCTTGAAAAGAAGGAAGCCAGAGAGTTGCCCATACCTGAAAGGATAAAGGAGGTGTCTTATGTTTAGGGGCAGGTTTCAAACTGCCAATTCTAGACTCAGTCATTGCTGAAGTCCAGGAGAGATGACAGACTTCAGATGCATCCCTCTTCTCCAGGATATCTTATCAATGGACTGCTTTAGGTATTCTTCTACTCAGTGCTCTGGGGCTGTGAAACCCAATCCAAGGCATCTAATGCTCTCTATTTAAAATGTAAGTAGCTTAGGTGCCTAACCTGGGTCTGTGGATTCACTCTCCCAGAACAAGGCACGTGCATGTTAGGCATAGTGAGCCTGAGCCTGCCTGTGTCTAAATTCTCATTTGGCCCTAATGTCACATATGAAGGCACCAAGAACATCCTGGAAACAGGAAAGGGAGAAAGATCATAGCTCGCCACAGTGAAGGAGCAGAGTAGGTGTGAGTGCAGTAGGTGTGAGTGCTGCAATGCAGGGGTGTGGATGAGTGCAGGAAAAAATAGGCTGGGGAGTAGACTATATACTGAATATAGGTCTACTGTATCTACCCCCTCTCTCTAACCTACTGCACCTCCCTGACTTACTCAGCAGTGCCTTGGCATTACAGTGCACAAAGTTCAGACAATGAGCTCCTTCATTTGTTTTCAGTGTAGGTCCAGGATCTCATTCAGGAACTGGGTTAGAGGGGCTCAGCTCCAAACCGGGGGCTTGGATTTTTGGCAGACTTTGTTCCAGGGTTTGAAGGCGTTTGGATCTGATTTCCCAGGCCTAGCCCAGGAGCTGCCTCCCTACGCCAATCTCTTTCAGAAGTGATTAAGTGAGGTAAGGACAGAGCAGCCACTTTCATGTGAGTATTTCCTGACTTTTTAACGCTTTAACCATTTTTTGTCAGGTTATTTCAGCATGTTCCTTTGGGGTTGTGTTTTCTTTAAAGTTAGGGTCATACCAAAACCACTGCTGTGTATACATGTCTGCATTTGCTGTGGCATGTGGCAGCCTTGCTACACTACATCAGGGCCTGTTTATACTGCTACCTTGCCATGCCAGGCAATGCCATGCTGAAACATGCCACACATTCATGTTCATGGGACCTTGGATTTCATTTTCAAAGTCCTTTCCAGCCTCTCATCTTGTCTACTGTCCCAGCAGGTTGATTTGTGCCTCTAACAAGCCCAGGGTGCCCGTCCCCATCACTCACTTGTCCCATCTTTCCCATTGCTTCCCACAAACCCCTGCAAAGCTTTCTCAGTATCCTTCTTCAAATCTCTGTTGTCTTGATGCCTAGAAAAAAGCTTCATGGCATTTAGGTTGCCCAGGTGCTATGATCACTGCCTCTTGCACTGACTTGTGCAACACTTTTCCTTGTGCTCCATCTGTTTCTCATAGATCAAATCGTAAAGTCATTGGACAGAGATTACCCCTTTGTTATCTGTACAGCACTGAACACCATGGACTCCTGGTTCAGGACAGAACTTGTAGGGCCTGTTTATACTGCTAGCTTGCCATGCCAGGTGAGGCCAGGCTGAAACGTGCCATTCTGATCTGCATAATGAACTGGAACCAGATTAGCTGTCTTAGTGCAGCACTGAGGCAGGCTAATTAGCCCTGCTGAAAGAGCGAGCTAGTTAGCACAGCACTGCACAAACACGTGAGAGGGAGCATGTGTGAAGCAGCATGGCCCATCTTATCCCATTGCCACCTGGAACACCAAGGTAGCTGAGCAGACATATCCCTACATGCTCCAGTAACGCACATGACAAACCATTAGTAAACAGAATGCATGTTGGGTTAAGGACAGTAGTGGGACGCTGTTCATTCAGAATAATCCTTTTCGCACCAGAGACAGGCCTGAGCCAACGCTCTGATTATATCCAAATGTTGTTCCTCTGGCTCACTTCCGCTCACTCCCGTGGATTACAGCAGAAGGAGGAGGTATTTGTTTTAACTGCTGAGGGTCCTACTGAAGGAGGTCTAGGTAGAGCTCTAAGTGTATAGCAAATCAAGGCCCTGATCCAAAGTCCTTGAAAGTTACAGGAGTCTTACACTGACTTCAATTGTCTTTGGATCACATTTGGAACCTTATACTACTTTTATTAAAACCTCTGATTTCTATTATTGAATCCTGTGCACAAGCAGCTCAGTATTCTCCTCTCAGATATACACCACAGCACTCTCCCTTGTCTAGTTACTGAAGGGTCATCCTCCGTACAGTATCTAAGTGTTCCCCAGCTGCAAACCCCTGCTCCAGTAGGCGATGTTGGCAACATCCCTAAACTCAGGAATTGGGCCTAGTTTCACATCATGGACACAATCTATGCTTGCATCATAAAAGCACCCCTCAGCTAACTGGGGGAATGAACTGAACATCAAGAATTGAGCAGGCCAGGCCTGATTTTTCACTTGTCGAGTTCTGTATAGAGTAAGAGAATGGGCTGTGCTTTCACAGCACCTGTATTCACTAGACTTGCCTCTTGCTGGTACCATCAGGTCAGTTTTCTGTAGCACTAAACCCATTAAAGTTAATGAGAATTTTGCTCAGGACTTCAGCTAAGCCAAGGCTCTCCTCTGAATTTTATGCGCATGGGATTTTTGGTTTGTTTGTTTTTTGGGTTTTTTTATTATCAAATACAACGTTCTTATTGAAACAGTCATTGCAAAACCCTTATTTATTCCAATGGGACTTCACTACTTACTAAAAACCTATAAAATTCCCCAAATAACATTGTTACTTAAGCAACATCAAAGCTACCTTGGAGCACTGGCATCTTAAAAGTAGTTTGTGGGACCAAATGTCATTTTATTCAAGGAAAATGAAAGCTCTATGCAACAGGACTTGTACCAGCCTAACAAGAAAAGTAGGATTTAAACAGGCAATGAGATGATGCAACAACAACTAGGAAAATAAAGTACAATCTGTAACTGCCAGGGACTCAGTGTGTTGCTGCTACCCAGAAATAGAAGGTGTGTGGGAAACATATCCTTGAACAGGCACCAATGCTCACTGAAACGGGCACTGGCCCAAGTTTATTTTAATTAAAAATAAAACTAAGGGATCCATGAGGTGAACCTTACATTTGCGGTAAGCACTTACATGCCTAAGTAAGGCCTTTGACAAGGGCCCTTGCACTAGCGAACACTTACAAGTTGTAGTAGCAATTTGAACCTTTATGTGCATTGGCGAGCACTTGTTGAAGTCATCATGTCCATGGGCAACTACCTGTGTAAATGCTCACCATCCTAGGTTCTTACAGAATCACAGTCTGGCCATAAATGATCCAGTTAATGAGCTGATGCTTTATGCTACCTGAAAGACTTTAGTTCTTATTTGAATATTAGGATCAGAAGAGAGAGAGACAGGAAGGGACCTCACAAGGTCATCTAGTCCAGGCCCTTGCTCAAGACAGGATCATCCCTGATTAAAAAGGTCCAAAAGTCAACAGAAAAATTACCCAAAGCCCTGAAATGTCATTCTGCGTGCCAGTCTCAAAATGGAGAGTGCTGGATAAATATCTGAATAATTTGTGATTGATTAAAAAAAGAAAAGCACTATTTTTTAATAAATAACCTTCCACCTGGATTGACCTCCTTACCAACTGTTAGGGCAACAGCCCTGGAACAATAATTTCTTGTGTGAGGTGATCTTTAAATATAATAGGCCCCTCAAGGGGCTGCAATCACGTGTCAACATGGTACCTTCCTCCTTCCTTCTTGAATCCATTTCTTTGCTTATTGATTGAGGCTGTTCCTGCTCCCAGTCTGGCAAGTTCCTCCTAGATACCCATGTAGGGTTGCACTCTTAAATGACTGTAAAAAAACGTACATGCTCCAATGTTTATTAATTCCCGTTCCAGATGTGCTCAGCTGGCAAATTAAAGGATGTCTCTTAATGGGATACCCAGCCTGTCTTATCAGGCAATCTGAGAGTCTTCCCTTATAAGTCCTTCCATACCAATAATAAATGTCCAGAAAGCAAAATTAGGCCATCATGGACATCCATACAACGTGGAGGCCTTGGGCAAGTTAGCACACATGTAGCAAATTGAAACATAGCAATCAGCTACCGTGCTACCGCAGGAGCCAGAGACAACTCCTCCCTTCAGGTCTGGCTCTGCAGAGCTAAAGGGAGGGAAATGCAGTAAAAAAAAAGGGGGGCATGATTAAAGTGAGCAGAAATAAAGTAGATCACACACCAGGCAGTGAAGGAGAAGCTGCTATTTTTCCAACTCACATTTCTAACTGTCCTTGAAACTAAAATGATGGTTCCTGGCATTTAAAAGAAAGAATGGCAGCTAAACAGACCATGTGGATATTTCTGTTTAAAAAAAAAAAAGGCTTATTTGCCCAACCAAAATGAAATATTTGTGGGTAAAAAAAATCTTTTTGGTCAAGATACTTTTACTTTTTTATTTTCTTTTTTTAAAGAAAATATATCTTTCCCCAAAAGATGTGGCATTTCATTGAGTAGACACACTGCGTCTTTCTTCTTAAATTCCTGTTCCACATTTTTCTATCAAAAAGTTAAAAAAAAAGAAAGGCTATCGTTCTCTATCAATTTTTTTGTTGTGTTTTTCCCAAATATATAAAATTAATTTTAAGTGAAAATTCTGCATTTCTGTTTGTAAAATAGGCTTGCTTCCCTTTCTCAGCCAATTCTACTTCTAATCTTGCAGATTATATAATCTTGTGGATTATACATTGTGAGCAAAGGTTCGGATCCTACTCCAATTGAAGATTTTTCCTGAAGTACAGTAATAGAAGGCAAGACAGCAGGGCCAAAAGTTGTTAGAATGGGGTTAATTTTTGAAGAGGTTCCCTTTGTTCACATCTCTGATTTTATTTCACAGTTAAACATCTGTTCCCACAAAAGCACAGCTGGGGAGGATTTGCAAGAAAAGCGTCCACTCCAGACCAGATGTGTAATGTAGTTATTGGTTGCTGAAATCAATGCAAAAGATAAATAACATGAGAAATGTTTCATAAGGCAATTGTGCACATAGTTTGTATTTTCTAAGATATGATTCTTTCACTAGCATTATTTGCTTCTATGAAAATAGATCCTTTCTAGAAAAGAGGCTGGCTTACTGCTTTTCTATTCTGATTGCTGTTTAGGTGTTTTTTATTTATGTCAAACATGAAGAATGCATTTTTCAGTGTAATTCTGTTGCTCTGTTAATATAGAAAGGTATTTTTCTGTGTTTCTAATTTGGGGGGGAGGCAATTTATGTGGCATCATTATTTGAGTTTACTTTTGCAAATGGCTACATTACCCTTTGTAGTTACATTTTGTATTTGTAGTTAAAAAAAGGATAAGTATGGAAAATAAAATGCTTTAAGCTATTTGAAACCTAGTGTGTCTGTTAAAGGAATTAGTAATAAATAAGACAGGGCAAGTGTTGCGTTTCTCATTTTTCTGCTCAATGTTCTGCTCAAAATGGTTTAGTGGGCTAAGCCTTGCTAGGAATCAGCCCTCTTAGAATCACTGAATCATAGAAAATGAGGGAAGGGACCTCAGGAGGTCACATCTAGTCCAACCCCCTGCTCAAAGCAGGACCATCCCCAACTAGATCATCCCAGCCAAAACTTTGCCTAGCTGGGTTTTGAAAACCTCCAAGGATGGAACTTCCACCACCTCTCTGGTAACCTGTTCCAGTGTTTTACTACTGTCCTAGTGAGAAAATTCTTCCTAATATCCAACCTAAACTTCCCTTGTTGCAACTTGGGACCATTGCTCCTTGTTCTGTCATCTGCCACTACTGAGAACAGCCCAGCTCCATCCTCTTTTGAATCCCCCTCAGGTAGTTGAAGGCTACTATTAAATCCCCTCAGTCTCCTCTTCTCCAGACTAAATAAACCCAGTTCCCTTAGTCTTTCTTCATAAGTCATATCCCACAGCCCCCTCACCATTTTTGTTGCCATCCTCTGGACTCTCCAATTTGTCCACGTCCTTTCTGTAGTGGGGGTCCAAAACTGGACACAGTACTCCAGATGTGGTCTCACCAATGCTGACTAGAGGGGAATAATCACTTCCCTTGATCTACTGGCAACACTCCTACCAATGCAGCCCAGTATGCCATTAGCTTTCTTGTGAACAAGGGCACGCTGTTGGCTCACATTCAGCTTATTGTCCACTGTAACTTCAAGGTCCTTTTCTGCAGGGTTGCTGCTCAGCTAGTCAACTCCCAGCCTATATTTGTGCATGGGATTTTTCCATCCTAAGTGCAGGACTTTGCACTTGTCCTTGTTGAACTTTATGAGATTTCTTTTGGTCCATTCCTCCAATTTGTCTAGGTCCCTCTGAATCCTAACCCCACCCTCCACTGTATCTACTACTGCCCCCAGCTTGGTGTCATCTGCAAACTTGCCGAGGGTGCACTCCATCCCATCTTCCAGGTCGTTGATAAAACTATTGAACAAAATTGGCTCCAGGACCAATCCCTGGGGCACTCCACTGAATACTGGCTCCCAACTAGACATTGAGTCATTGACTACTACCCTCTGAGCCTGTTTTCTGTCCACCTTATAGTCCATTCATCCAACCCATACATCCATAGCTTGTCTGTAAGAATGTTATGGGAGACTGTATCAAAAGCCTGGCTCAAGTCAAGTTATACCACATTCTCTGGTCTTCCTTCATTCACAGAGCTGGTCATCTCATCACAGAAGGCAATTTGGTTGGCCAGGCATGACCTGTCCTTGGTGAATCCTTGCTGACTGTTCCTAATCATCTTCTTCTCCTCCAAGTGCTTAGAAATGCATTCTTTGAGGACCTGGTCCATGACTTTTCCAGCTACTGGCCAGCCTGTAGTTCTCTCCTTTTTCCCTTTCTTAAATATGGACACTATATTTGCTAGCTTCCAATTGCCCAGGACCTCTCCTGATCACCATGAGTTTTCAAAGATGATGACCAGTGGCTCTGCAATCACATCGGCCAACTCCCTTACAGTCTTGGGTGCATCCCATGCAGCCCCATGGATTTGCATACATCCAGATTTTCTAAATAGTCCCTAACCTGTTCTTTTGCCATTGTTGGCTGTTCAGCTCCTCTTCTAATCCCATCATGGCCAGTGACTAGTTTTTTCAGTGCTGAAAGCTGAGAATGCTGGAAAACATTATGTGAATATTTTTTCTCTTCCATTTCTACTTGCCCCTGCACTTTCTCTGTGCATTTCAATGTTTTCAGTGTTGGGTGGCAAAAAACAAGACTAAGTGACTCATTCATCTCTTTCTGTGTTGCATTTCTTACTGGGGCTTTTCTGGTGGAATTCCTGCTTTGCATGAAATCAGGAATGGATGGAAAATTTGGGAAACAGCCTCTTCTAGCAAGATTTCCTAATTAAACAGGCACAGCTGAGTATCCAAAAACACTGCCTCTCAAAAGTAAGAACAGAACAGAGTATCTTATATTTCTAGGGACATTTCAACCCAACACAGATGATAATTTTTCATTTCAGTGGACACACACACACAAAGGAAGATATCCCATTCTCTACTGTGTTTAAGAGGATTCACAATCTATGTGGGCTGCTAGAAAGACCTTACTGGACTTGGAGTGGGTAGACTTGGCCAAGCCCCTACCCTGCCTGCCCTGCCTGCACAAACCCCTGTGTTTCACTTAAGAAACACCTAGACTACAGAAACAGAGAAATTACAATTCCACAAAGGACCAAGAAGTCTTCTACCAATCGGGGTATCACCAGCCCTGGTGAGACAATGGTTACTGCTCCCAGGCTTACCTTGCATGTTATTTTTTCAGGTACAAAATCCAAGGAACGTCAGCCCATATGGATAAGCATTTCATTCCCTAGAGGTCTCTAAAAGGGTGAAACACATCTCAAGAAGGCCTTTCTTAATGGACCGGCAGATGGCAACACCCTGAAGGACAGCCAGCGCAGGTTTGTTGCGGGTAGGTTGTGCTTGACCAATCTCATTTCCTTTTACAACCAGGTGACCTATCACCTGGACAAAGGGGAAGAGATTAATGTCATATATCTCGACTTTAAAAAAGGCTTCGATCTGGTATCCCATGATCACCTTTTGGCAAAACTGGCCAACTGTGGCCTTGGGTCCGCCATGATCCACTGCCTGGGGAACTGGCTCTGTGGTCAGATCCAGAGGGTGGTGGTTGATGGAAGTCAATCATCATGGTGACCTGTGACCAGTGGGGTCCCTCAAGGCTCTGTCCTTGGACCTATTTTGTTCAACCTCTTCATTAATGATGTGGACATTGGAGTCAGAAGCGGACTGGCCAAGTTCGCCGATGATGCCAAACTTTGGGGTAAACATCCACACCTGAGGACAGGGGTGTAATCCAGGCTGACCTTAACAGGCTCTGTAAATGGGCGGACAAGAACCTGATGGTGTTTAACACCGAAAAATGCAAAGTTCTCCACCTTGGGAGGAAAAGCCTGCAGCATGTCTATAGGCTTGGCAGTGCTATGCTGACTAGCACTACAGACAAGAGGGACTTGGGGTCAGGATTGACCACAAGATGAACATGAGCCTGCAATGTGATGCTGCAGCTAGTAAAGCGAGCAAACGCTGGCTTGCATCCATAGATGCTTCTCATGCAAGTCCCAGGACATCATTCTCCCGTTGTACTCGGCCTTGGTGAGGCCGCAGCTGGAGTACTGCATCCAGTTTTGGACTCCACAATTCAACAAGGATGTGGAGAAGCTTGAGAGAGTGCAGAGAAGAGCCACACGCATGATCAGAGGTTGGAAAACGAACCTTATGATAAGAGGCTGAGAGCCAGGGACTTTTAAGCCTGGAAAAGCGCAGGCTCAGGGGTGATCTAGTGGCCACCTAT
This sequence comes from Alligator sinensis, assembly GCF_000455745.1. Taxonomy (NCBI): domain Eukaryota; kingdom Metazoa; phylum Chordata; order Crocodylia; family Alligatoridae; genus Alligator; species Alligator sinensis. The sequence continues at coordinate 174,593 of NW_005842548.1, forward strand.
AAGTTTATCAGGAGTGTTCACCAGGACCTGGGGGAACATTTGTTCACCAGAGCACCCCAAGGGATTACAAGATCGAATGGTTATAAATTCCTGCAAGACCATTTCAGGCTGGACATAAGGAAGAACTTCTTTACTGTCTGAGCCCCCAAGGTCTGGAATAGCCTGCCACTGGGGGTGGTTCAAGCACCTACTTTGAACGCCTTCAAGAGAAACCTGGATGTTTTTCTTGCTGGGATCCTATGACCCCAGCTGACTTTCTGCCCCTCAGGCAGGGGGCTGGACTTGATGATCTTCCAAGGTCCCTTCCAGCCCTAATGTCTATGAAATCTATGAAATTAAGCACGCAAACCAGGAGCATACAAAAGCACACAGGTAGATCATGTTTATCTTAAACGTAAGTAGGAGCTCCTGGAGTTACTGCTCAACAACCTGCCCTCATTTGTTTCCTGAACAAGGACAGGCACTCTCTACATCACATAGGGGTTATAGATGATTTCATGAAGGGTGTTTCACTTGTTACCACCTCTTCCCTTATCCCAGTCATACCCTGGGGCAAGATGCAGCACCCCAGGGAATTTCTCATAACAATATCTATCTAGTTTGTTCCCCATCTGGATACACTGCATTTCCCATTGGCCCTGAAAGAGATTAGACTGGGTTATTTTTCCTGAAGAGCCTGGCCATTCATTACACATATAAAATGATATGAATGTGAACTGCAGTGCAAGCTACTGTGAAGGCTTTCAAGCCATGTCACCATTCTCCAGCAAATGCACATTCTCAGACCAAGGTACTTTTGGCTCACTGCTCCCAAGCGTCACCAGCACAGACAGAATGTAATTACAATAAATGTTCACCATGCAAATCCTTTTAAAATTAACAGAGCCAGCACTAGACGTATGGTCTTTCCTTGACTTTGGCTGGGGAAGGCTTTAAAAAAACCACCCAGATACTGCAGCATCCCTGCTGCTAGAAGAGGCAAACTTTGAAACTACCCTCTGCTTCCTCCAGCGGAAAGGCTAAGTGCTGGGAAGAGTTGTGTGGTTTGTCCTGAAGTGGCTGTATCCAGAGGAAGAATGATAGACCCAGCAGTTTTAGCTCAAGTGATTTAAAGCTAAAGGGCTAGACTTAGTGCCCTAAGGCAGGGGTTTTCAACCTGTCATCCACAGACCCTGGGGGTCCACAAAAGATAACTATGATCAATCAAAACTCTGTGAATACCCACACTTACAATTCAAAGGGGTCTGCACCTCCAATCAAAATTTTTTAGCAGTCTGCAAATGAAAAAAAGGTTGAAAACTACTGCCCTAAGGGATCTGTATAGGTTATATAGCAGGTAGGTCTGCAGAACAAACATTTGTTTCACAGGGGGGTGAGTCCAGTAGGGTATGTGGCAGCTCACAGAACTTAAAACTGTGGCTATGTCAAGAATGCAAGAATCATTGCTATCCCACTCGTAATCTACTGAGACATCTAGTCCTTCCTGTATATACTACTTCTCTACCCAGAACACTCTGTACCCATGCACACGCACACACAGACACACACAAAAGGCAAACATAAGGAGTCTATATTCCAGACACAGACAGGCATACAAGAGCCTTGTAAAATCTATTTCCCATCCAAGCAAAACATCGGGTTACACTGATCAACAACCAAGAAGATGAGAGAGGCTATTTAGACCCATTGAATTTTCTACTAAAAATCCCCCGTAACTTGTTCCAATACCAGAAAATGAAAATGGCTCATTTCTAGACATTTATTCATAGATTATGACTCACATGGAGCAGTCATTGAGTTATTTTAAAATTTGCATGGCCAATACAGCAAGTTGAAATACAATTAACAAGAAATGAAAGATAATCTATAGGATGTCATCACGGCAAGACCTGTGGAAATGAGGATAAGCTGGTCAAGTCACAGAGAAATTGCTCAGATTTGCTTGGTCATGCTGACAGCTTTTGCAAGTCTTGCCATATCTGTTGTATTCCTCTTAAAGCTCTTACTCCTGGAGTTATTCAATTACGTGAGACTCTCACCTTTCTTTTTAAAAAACAAAGTATTTTTCTGGCCCTGTTGCTTGTGGAGAAAAGTATGAGTCAGGAAAAAAATAGAGGCAGAGACTGAAGATGTGCAGCCACATCTTCCCATTCTGTCTCCTGGCATTAAGCCTATACCACTATTTATACCCACTCTCAGTTTGACCCATGGTTTGCAGCTTGTTGCCATGCTAGGTCAAAATGCAGCTTTTCTATAGCAATGAAGGGTCCCAAAAACTGAACTAGCTTTCAACCCTCAATGAAAAGTCACCATGGACATGAAGCTGTTCTATGGCTGAGGGCACAGAGAATACTATACTGGTCAGACACCACATAACTCTAATTAAATGATTAATTTAATTAACATTTGGGTTGGTCTAATAAAAGATATCAAATTCACCCAAGGAACCTTGTCTGTCTAATTAAATGATGCACTGAGATTTGGTATACGTTACTGCCAACCACAGTCCACTCAAATCAAAACACTAACATGAGGACTTCCAAATGGGCTTCCTCCCTAAACTATTTATTCCCTTTCTACAAACACAATTGTTTTTTCATGGTCGATGCCACTCTGGAGGTGTTGGAGTAAGAGGCCAAAGCCAATGACTGCATACTAATGTCTTTTGTGAGTCTCAGTCATTTCAGAACCGTCCAAATTTTTAAATGATATCTTAAGGAAGTTGGACATGCACACAAAATTCCTTCTTTGCTTAGGCTGATCCTCCTGTGTGTGCACGCACAGACACCCACCCACACACACACACACTTTGAATTTAGTGTTTGCTGCTAAAGAATTCTGGCTTGGATTTTCTGGAGACTGAAGGAAAAGGGACAAATCCAAAGTCTGTTTGTGGATGCCTTAGGTTTACATGCTTAACCTGCCATCCCTATGTGTCTCAAGTTGGGCGCCCAAAATCAGTGGCCACGTGCAAAAGAAATGTTTGTTATTAGACTCCGACTCTATGCGGCGTCCAACAACTAGGAAGACGATGGTCCAATTGCTCATGGATCCTGGTACTCATTAGCCAGAGCAGAGCAGGGAGCAAACACCAGCACACCTTGCTCGCAACAGCTTTATTCAGAATGGAGACAGCTTCGGGTGAGCTCCCTCACAGACACCCAGTCCATGAACATGGGGAGCAGCCCTGAACCACATTTTTTTCTAACATTTATACACCTTGGTTCATACATATTAGCATTTGTTCCGCCCTTGTTCTACCTTCAGTTCTACCCATTTCTCCTCCTATCTCAAGCTCTAGCTCTGTTTACTGTTTGCTTCCTTAGCATGGTATTGCCTATGCATTTCATTCATTTACATGCATCTCCGCTAAGAGTGCATGCGTAAGACTTTGACCCCTATCTTCTCTTGGTCACCAGTGGTTTCTCGCTGGTTCTTGCTAGTTTTCTTGCTGACTTCCCCATCTCCAAGGCTGTATTTCTGCTTGTGTTTCCTGACATTAGTTGGTGGGCTATTCTATTTTTAACACATCATGCATTTTGCGCCCTACCCTTTTGTTAAGAACCCGCTTATTTAAGCATTAGCTAAGTTAGTTGCTTTTAATATCTCAGCTAGCCTTGTGACCAGCAGTTTTTTGCTGAGACACAGGAAAAAACCTTCATTCAGCTACACACCCAGTACCCCCAGATTCCATATTGTTACCCCACCATCCAAAATCCATATCATTACCCTAACAGTTGTCACAAGCCAGACAAAGTAGCTGGAAGCAGTGCAAGATGCCTACTCCTCCTTCACTTGTGTTTCACCCCAACCTTTCTGGTGATAGGAGAGATCAGTGCCTGGGGAAGGATGCCAAGTGTAAGTCAACAGTGATAGCACTTTCTGTGGCAGAGACTCTTTAGGAATGTGCATGAGACTCCTAGCTCACTGTGCACATGGCCAATGAGTCCTTGCCATTGCCCTTGATATTTTAACCATGTGCATGTTTGTCTTATGAGGATAACATATCGTTTCACATTCTCTTACATCCCTGTTATCCCAAAAGAATGTGACAGATATGAAGACGGTCTTATGAATGGGCAGCATAAGTGAATGACACATGGCCAGCATCATTATCACACTGGGCTCTTGCACAACTGCTGCAGTGATTCTTTTCCCACCCCCACAACCAGCCTCATAGATCTCCTGCTGCTTTTATTACAACATAGGCAGCACATTGGTTGCCAGCTCCTTTATAATTGTGTGCCCAGGCAGATAATTTTCCTCACTGATGAAGTCGTCGTGCCAGCTTTCCAAAGTGATGATGATCGTATGTGGGAAGGGAGGGGGAGGTACCCATCTTTGCATCTAACTCTGTTTTCTTGAGTAACATTTCTACATGGGGGAAGAACGGGGGCTGAGGAGGGCTCCCCCACCCACAGCTATTTTGATGCAAAAGGCAAATGAAGAAGACAAGACATGTTGTACTTTTACAGGAAGCACAATTAAGCAATCATAGGATGGGTGTTGGCCTGATTTAAACTGGTTCGGGACTGGATAAACAAGGATGAAGATCAAGTCCTGTTCTTTATTTTAGCTGGGCAACTGAGTTAACCCTTTAAGCAATTAGCAGGGACCAGACTTCTAGGCAAGTAAATGTTTAAGGAAATTGGTGCCTCTCCATCTGCAGCCTCCAAAGGCATAAGGCTCAGCACTTGGCCCACTTGCTACATGTAATAAAAAGTGAATAAAGAGAAAACTCCGCAAACACATTTTAAATGATTGGAAAGTGAAGGGGAAGGAGCAGCCACAGAGAAATGGAGGGAGGCAGTCCTCAGGCAGTGCCTCCCTGGGGCTCTCAGCAGAGCTACATTTTAGCAGCCGGCCAAAAGCTACATATTAAGCTAAGGAAAGGAGAAATGTTGTCCTTAAGTGAGAGCTCAGCTTGTGGTTGAGTGGAAAGCCCTTCATTTTCCCAGGTTTTCCATTTTGGCAATTTGGTGAGAATAGGACACCAGACACATGGATGAACTCATCATCACATGGGAGAGCGCAGTGGCCTTTCTTTTGCAACAACACTCCACGCAACATCTGGTCCTGTTAATAAAATGTGCCAGACAATCTCAGGATAAATCTGAGCTCTGAAGTGTTTACATTTGAAATAAGACAACACCTGAAACGCAGGGGACAAGAGACTCATTTGATAATGAGGTGCACTTTTATCTATATCTATATCTATGCATACACACACACACACACACACACACACACACACACACACACACTGGTTTGCTTGATTTATTAGATTTTTTTTTATGCCACCCTTCCTGAAATCAGCTTATTACAGCTTACAATAAGCACCGCATAAATTATAAAGCCAGCAATGAATATTCAAATAAAATAACGTGTAATAGAACAAACTCCCCAAAACATAGCCCCCGCCTGCTGACAGTGTGCCCAACTTGAAAAAGGAACAATTGCCACAAGCCAGACAAAGAAGCTCTTACAACATTTCTGACAGAAGATGTCTGGACTTGCTCTCTGCAGACAACAAGTTGGGGGAGTTCCAGAGCAGAGAAGTGACTACCAAGAATAATCTTCCATACACTCACAAAATGGACTTGACCTGCAGATGGTATTTGCAGCGGCTGCTCCCGACTGACCTCAGGGATTGGCACACCCACACGCCCACCGTCTTGTTCCAGTTACAAGTTTGCTCATCTGTATTTTTCCAAACCCAAGATGACCCCTGCCCAATAATTAGATTCAATACGTGGGAAATGATGGATTTGTTTTCATTTTCTATGTGTAGAATCTAATAATGGCAGGATCGTCTTAAAGTCATGCCCCTATGGCCGTGGTGGGGAAAGCGGCGGCAGGGAGGCAAGTAATGGGGAAAGCAGTGCTGGGAGGAAGGGTGGCTTAAGCCCTGATCCCAATTGATCCCCACCCCCGCCTGTCCCCCTGCCATTTGCCCATCTTGGCACCTGTCCCTCTGCTACCTGTCTTCTCTGACACTTGCCATCTTCTGCTGCCTGTCTCCTGCCCAGTATCTTCCCCCTGCTATCCCCCGCCCCACTTGGCCCTCCCATGCCTGCCCTCCTGCTGCCTGTCCCCCCCAAACCACTTGCCCCACCAGTGCCTGCTCCCACACCTCGCCACTTGCCCACCCTGCAGCACGTCTGGTTCTGGCTCTGGTTCTGATCCAGTAACTGTGGCCGTGGTGGCAGCAGCAGTGGGGATGTTTGTGGCTCCAACTCCAGCCCCTGGCTGGGTTGAGGCTGAGGCTGGAGCTACAGCAGTTCCCTTGCCACTATGTGGTCACCGCCATGCTCCCCTCCCTGCACAAGCCACCCCAACCCACTGTGTGGTAGCAGCAGCAGCTCTGGCCCCAGTTCTGGTACTTGAATCCAAGACAAAGTTCCCCCCATATTAACTTCATCTGGGGAACAAAACCTCATCTTGGATCCGAGTGGCCACCCATCCCCAGAATACAGGACATCCCCTGGGTGAGAGGCAGGATCACCAGCCCCCTTGGCCAATCAGCAGTGAGAGGGCAGGGCTGCCACCTCCTCAGCCAGTCTGCAGCAAGGGGTGGGGCCACTAGGCCCCTTGGCCAATCAGCAGCGAGGGGTGGGGCAACCACAAAAAGTCCATCTCCCTACTGCCCTGGTTAACTCAGAACCCTGTTCCTCCTGGCTGTGCACCGCCCCACCTCTAGGTACAGCCAATAGAACAGCAAGAATAAATGATTGACATATATTTCCACCAATAAATGAATTGAAAACCAGGACATATTGCAGTCTGTTCTTCATTCAGAAACCGACAGGGGACAAAGGGTTTGAAAAACAGGATGGTCCAGTACAAAACAAGACCAATGGCCACCTTATCTTGGGTTCAAGTGAATACAAGAAGTCAACCTCACATTTTCAGGTTCAATTTTAAGAAAAGCAGAGTTTGTTTCCCCTGTCAATAATTACAGTTAAAGCTGTTGCAGGGCGATTGCCCTAACAAACGTACACCACACAAAGGACCCACAGGGTTTATGTACTAAAATAATCTTTTTTTAAAGCATGGTTTGGTATATTTACTACAAGTACAAAAAGTCAAGGCTGCAGGGGGCTGCTTATTGGTCACCCATTGTATACATCAAGTGCAAATTGTTTTTATTCTTTTGGAGAAAAAGAAAGGTGGACATAATCAGAAGTGCTCAATCTCCAACCCAAGGGCCAAATGTGGCTTGCAGAGCCATTGCATCTAGCCTGTAGGACTCCCCGTGGGTCAGGAAATTTGACAGGGAGCAGTAGCCATTAATATAACCATCCTCCTCCCTGCCAAATCCCCAAACCCCAAGCCCTGAGTGGCCAGTCAGGGTTGGATGGGCCAGGCTGTGATAGCTTCCTCTGCAAGGCTGGGCTACTCCCTCCCCTCCCCAGCTTCTGGATTGGGGCTGGGCCATGGCCCCTTCCCCCCATGGAGTCAGGTTGAGGTCTGCCCATGTCCCCTCCCTAGGGTGACCACCCATCCCTAATTGGGTGGGACAGTCCCAAAATCAAGTCCCAGTCCTGGGGCTAAATGACTCTGGGACAGCGTTTGCCATTCACCGTGGAAAAATGCAGGAAACGGTATGTTCCCTTTGCAGGCTAGCAGAGTTAGAGCCTGCAAGGGGCTGGGGAGAGCAGGACACATGGGGTGTCACATGCATGTGTGCATGCACATGGCCAGGAATACAGCCCCAGCTGCCTGCAGGTACAGCTATGAGCGTAGGGGGCGAATTGAGGCCCCCATGGTGAGGGAGGGGCTGCAGCTGGGGGTACTGCCCAGCTGGGGCAGTGCATGGGTCCCGGGGCTGGGGTGGGGAGTGGGATGAAGACATGGGAAGCTCATCTAAGGAGCAGCGGGGAGTAGGGGACAGTTCTCCCCTCCTTCCCCCTGCCACTGTGAGCACTCCCAGGAAGATAGCACGGTGGGGGTATGTGCCACCCGTATTTGTGTGGGGGACGGGGGCAGATGCAGGCTTCCCGTTGCAGCCTCATGGCTTCCCACCCTGCTGAGCCCCACACCAGCTGCACCACCATGATGAGGTGCTCCCTGCCCACCTGGCAGCAGTGGGGGGCACAACTCCATGTCGCTGCTCCTGCTGCTGCTGGGTGGGCAGGAGGCACCTCACCATGGCAGCAGGGCAGAGAGCTCTGAGCCCACAGTGAGCAGCCCACATCCTCTCCTGCCTCCAACAGGCTTCGCTCAGCTCTGCTCTGGCCATGTCATTGGGGGTGGGGAGGCGGGCGGGCAGGGGGAAGGAGGGCGTGTGTCCTGCCTTTCCATTTTGAAAAGGTGGTCACCCTACCCCTCCCCCATGCCCCGTAGGGCCAAGCTATGCCCCCTTCCTTCCCTGTGGGGCCAGGTTGGTGCCTGGCCATGTCGCCTTCCCTCCCTCTGGGGTGGGGCCATGCCCCCTTCCTCCATGGGGTCAGGTTGGAGCCTGGCCATGTCTCCAGGGGGCTGGGGCAAACTCCTTTCTCCTGCAGGGCTATAGTAGGGCTGGCCTGGCCCCCTGCCCCCTCCACGGAGCCAGATGGTGCCTGCTTTGCCCACCTGGGCACCAGATCAGGAGCACCAGCTGGATCCAGCTCATGGACTGGGTACTGCCAATCCAGCCTGCCAGGCAAAGAAGTTGAGCACCACTGATATATATTATACATATGTGTATGTGGGTGTGGATGTGTGGGAGTGTGTACATGCACATCTAGGAAGAGAATAGAAACTAAAAGAGATTATCACTCCCTTGTCATCACTACCTGAGCATGAGGGAAAATCACCTTGTTACTATCCTTAGCGCATCCCGAGAAAGAGAATAATGCTCTGATTGCATATCTCAGCTGTTAATTTTTTTTAGCTTGTTCAGGGAGGAAAAAATGATTGAGGAGGAAATAGTTAATTCAATTTAAATGTAATTAAGTAAGGATTAGTGATAAGACAAAATTGTGTCAATTTTCTCTCCATCCTCAGGAGAGTAAGCACAGAGATAACGGATGACTTCACAAAGTAGGAGCAAGACCTCACTGGAACCTGTGATTACAGGCCACATCCTTTCCTTTACTGCACCAAATTGCTAAGAGTCTTTACCTATGTGTATGCAGACAGCATAGGAGCACAAGATTTCTAGCTTGCATAAGGAAAAGACCCAAAATGAACCATCTTGGGTAGCACTCAGCACCTTGCAGCCCTATCAGCTACGAGATGTGGCTAACCTCTTCTTTGGCTAGCATGACAAAGGCTGGCAGTGCATGTTGGCCAAGAAAACCGGGCTGACCTAGATTTCCACAGTACCCCTGAATGGACAACTAAATGGCTTTCACTTCAAGTATTGGGCTCTGAAAAAAAGGCAAGCCAAACAGTGGCGGGGACTGCTGAAGAGACCTGATTCTCAGAAATCAGTCACTTTGAACTGCATTTTACAGGAAAACCGATAATCGTTTCTTAGGACTTTGACTCAGGCTGGCAAGCCATGCCATTCCCAGAATCCAATGGTCCCACAGCAGAAAGTGAGTTCTGTCCACAAAGTGTCAACTGCAGCACAGCACAAAGCAGACCAGGTTGCAATGATAGCTTTTTGCTTTGCTACTGTATGCGTGTGCCTTACTTGCACTCTTATCCCTCGAGGCATAAAGGAACCTTGTTGTCCATTGTGGCACGTCCTGGCCACATTCCTACAGAGACTGCACTGTGACAAGGGGTGCTGTTTACTAGGGCTGAGCAAAAAAACCACCATTTCATTTCAACTTCCATTTCACTATTTCTCTGTTTTGTTTCGTGTTTTGTTTTGTTTCGAAACCGCTGTTTCATTTCAGCATCAGGGGGCGAGGAACAGGCTGGTGGGGGGAAAGGGAGAAGGGGATGTAGCAGCACAGGTAAAAGTACAGAGGTACCTGGGGAGCCAGACATCCGGCAGGTCGCAGCGTGTCGGAATTCCACTGTCTATATTGAGTCCATGAGTTTCGTACTGAGTGCCCTGATGGAAAATACGTGGAGACACTAAGCAACAACTGCGCACCAGAATGAGCGCGCACCAAACTATCAAAGACAACAACAGGACACCACCTGTCTCCAATCTCTCAGGCCTTATCCTCAAAGGGAACTTACAAACCACTTTTTACAGACTAGTCTACGAACTGCACTTCATCAGCCTCCTAGGTACAGGAAGTCACGGACTCAATATAGACCGTGGAATTCTGACACACTGCAACCTGCCGGACATCCGACATCTGATACCTAATATGCCACACGGTATAAATGTATAGAAATAAAATATACATGTATCTCCCTTCCTATATAAATTCTATAGTATAATATGCTGCCAGATATAAATGTATAAAAATCAAAATATATGTATCTGCCTTCCTATATAAATTCTACAGTTTAATAGCCAATATAATTATGAAATTGAAAAGAATAAATCAATGAATATAATAATAAAATAAAAGGGTCTAGAAGAAAGCAAAAGATATTGTGGAATCCCACTTGCTAGGCTAGCAAGTAGGAAATCATTCAAATCAATGGTAGTAGCCGCCTTTGTTGACTAACACTCCTGAGCTGCTGGAAGATAGCTCAGTAACTGTCAGACCCCAAGGCAGAAAGCAGGCCAGTTCAAACATTGCTGCCTTTTATGCTGTTTTTCTATCTCTCCCCCAGAGCACTGGGCTTGGAAGGGACCTCAGGGAAGGATCACAGTCACTGGCCATGTACACCGTCAATATGAGAGCAGTCCTTCCCCCTTCTTCCTTCTCCCTCTCCTTACTTTCTGTTTCCCTGCAGGCAAGCCCAGCTTGAGCTTTGAAACTCAAAACGTTTTGAAAGTTTTGAAACATTTTGACTGCCCTTGTTTCGAGGCTGTTTCAAAGCCCTTCGTTTCATTTCAACTTTGCTGTTTCGAGCTCAAAATGAGCTCAAAATGAGTCAAAACAGCACCAAAACGAAACAGCCAGCAAAATTTTGCATGGCCCTACTGTTTACACACACACGCATACACACAAAGGACTACACAGATAAACCTTAGAGCAGCCATTGGAACAAATTACTTTAAGTCTGGTCCAAAGTCTTCTACCCGAGGATAATTCCTAGGTGCTGTTTTAGGGTACCTTTAATACCTCTTACCATCCTTGGGGATAATAATGGAGAGCTAAGGATGAGGCCCCACATATTGTTATAATCCTTGAAATCCAGAGAAATTGGATTAGCTCTGTGTTGATCCATGTCTACACTGTTTTAACTCTGTTGAAATCACATTGTTAAAACCATGGAGATCCCAGAGCTTTCCCTCCACAGTGCTGATAACACAAGTTGTCACTCCTGGTTTTCTAAATCTCCTCGCTGGTTCCATGTGAAATTCCACGTGTTCTCTAAAACATCTTTGCTTATTATTAAAACTACCGCACTTTGTGACTTCAAGCTAGTATGTGCATCTGATCTTTTATTACCCAGAGTTCCCTTGTGGCTCATTAGGGTCTGAATTAGTTGACTGCCCATGGCCCTAATTAGTACCCTAGATCTCTGGGAACCAGCCAGGGCCTTTTGTACGGTTGCTTCTCACCTACAGCAGCAGCTCCCTTCTGAGATTCAGAGCTTGCAATCCTCAATGGGTTTAAAACTAACTCAGAAAGGCATTTATCCCCCTCAACTGCTTTCAACTGCTTTTAATTATTATTTATTGTAATGGCTAAACCAGCCAAGGCTTCTGGGGAGGACACTGCAAAGAAAACTAGTCTGTTGTTGGTTTCAAAAGCTGTCGTCTTCCTCAACAATAAAAGAATATGGATGAAGACTGTAGACTGTAGACTGTAGTCTAATCATCAAGGTACGAAATGAGATAGATCTTGCCCTGAGACAAGGACATTTGTAACAGATAAAATGAAGGAGGCAGCCACGTTGCGTGACCTACCAAGGAAGTAATGCTTTTTTTGACTCACCTCTTGTCATCATGGCAGAACTAGTGAAGGCTGCTAGTGAAAACTGGAGTAGCTCCTTCCACATCAAGTGAATTAAGAGGATTTATACAAGCTAAGGCTCTAGTCCAGAGTGTTTCGGAGGCATGAGGTCATTTTAATCAGAGCTGGAAGGAAACACTCTCTTTCCATGTAAAAAAAAGGTCAAAGAAACTGGAAAAAAACCTCATTTGCATAGACATTTTTCACAGAAAATTTTGACTTTCATTAAAAACCAAATGTCAGAAAAGTTTTTAGTTTTCAAACAAAAATGTTTCAGTTCCCCCCATATTAACTTCATCTGGGGAACAAAAATGTTTCAGTTTGGTGGGTTTTTCTGATGAAAATGTTTTCATTTAGATCAACAGCCAAATTTCCAACCAAAAAGCTTTGAAGGAATATTTTGACTAGCCCGAGTTACAAGCTGTCAATGCAAATATTTCCAATATACACTTCACCATCTCATCTAGGCCTCTGTAGCTGAACCATAAGACTGGGAGTCAGTCTAGGATGGACACCCAGCTTTACCTGTGTGACTTTTGGCATGTGACTTTTAACATCTCTGGGTCCCAGTTCCGCCATTAGAAAAACGAGGCCAAGAACACATCAGCCCTAACAGAGCAGTCCTTCTCCCTAACGTGACTTTATTGTAAAGATGAACTCATTCGTGTTTGTGAATCATTCTGTTATCCCCAGATAAAAGTTTTTATATACAAGAACTTCAAAGTGCTACTACCTTTCCAACCTTTCATTTCTAGGCAAGCATGAGAAATATCTGTCCAATGATCTTTACAGCACAGAGGGTTACCAGGAGCTGATAACTGCTACAAATAAAATGAAACAAATGCATCTGTGTTGTGCACTTTGGCTATCTGGAGACACACACCAGTTTCCTAGAAAGTGGCAGGCAGTGATGTAAGTAGTTTTTCCAGAACGCTTGTGTTATGCATAAAATGAAAAAGAGGCGCTACAGATGTTATCCAGGTAGCTTAGGATCTTTTTATTGAGCACTTTTCAGGGTTCTAATGTTGCTGTAGAAAACTATTTCTCCCTGCTTGCACAAAGGTAATAAGCTCACAAGATGATAACCTTAAGGAAAAAAAATAGCCATCCTGCACAATACCTACTAGGTCTGGGAAGAAGAGAATTACTTACTGGAAATATTGAACTGTGCCAATAATAGAATTCCCACTAGTTGTCTAAAGTAAAATACCAAGTTTGGCTCACAATTTAAACCATGAGATCAGTGTCACGGATTTCCTGTGCTACCATGGAGACAGAAACACAATGAGTCTGATCAATGGCTGAGTTAGAAAAAAGAACAATAACCTGAGAAGGCAAAGTGCAGTGTGTAGCGGGTAATGCTAACCCAGGGGTGACCCATTTGGGTAATTGGTACCTTTACCTTTCAGGATATAACAGGCTCCCAGCATCTTTAAGCTGCACACATGGATGCCAGGCTAATGACTATAAAAACTGGTGGAAATGTAGCCATGAACAGGCCCAGGCTATGCTATATTTATTAATTTGGATATTTAAACTTTCCACTCTCTCTACCATCATTGCTCCAAACAGTGACCTCATGGAAGAGTCGGCAGCTATCCAACAGTCGTAATTCAGCTTTGTTAAGGAGCGGTTGATCATTAGTGAAATGATGAGCTCATGCTTTCTGTGCAACAATGATTAGAGCTGCATTCTGTGACAGGTTCTTCTTGATCATTAAGAAAAGCAGCCCACATATTAAAATGCCTCCCAGGCTTGCAATGATAATGACATTTAAATGCTACAGCTCTTGTAGTGCAGCAAGTCTGGAAAATGATGCAGCTTCATAACTGAACAGCACTAAAAGCTTAGCTATCATTTCTAACACAGAACCTGTGGACATGGAGAAATATGCCACATGCAGAAACCCATCAAAGCAGAAAGGCCGTCAGGTCAAAAGAGCTTTCCACGTGCCTTCTCTGAGTGAGAGAATGAGTTTAAACCAGAAGTCTGGATCCTCTTCCCCAGCTGAAGCTGCTCACCCTTTCTTATAGTAGGTGAAACCAACTATCTCCCTTGCTCTCAGTCCCCAACCTTTCTGAGACTGTTGAGCTGGGGACTTTTCCTTTCAATAGTTATCATTGAAAGGAATGATAACTATTCCTTTCAATGAATAGGAAAAGAACTGTCTCACAGTCATGGGCGTTGTCTGAGTATTGACACAGCACAACACCCCAGAACAGCATCTGGGATTCTGCCTCTTTCTACTGATATGTATTTATCTCAGCAATCTCATTAGTAAGGAGCTAGCCTTAAAAATGCTCTTCTGGAAGGTGTGACATCACACTCCATATTGAATTTCACACACGCACGGAGACTTGGGAGGATAACTTCTCCATTCCTGAAACTCATGTTCTTTTCTAGACAAGGCAGTGTCATTCACATTTGAAAATGTCATGCTGTGTATACAGTATTGTTTCTAATGTGACTGCCCTGTACTAATACTGCAAAAGCAATACCTACACAGATCCATTCTGAGCTTGCGTAGTTGGAACACCAGCCTACTAGCTAACCAGGACAATGCCTGTGTTTCTATCCTTCTTCCCAGAACTGTCTTGCTCAAACCAGTAAAGGGCTGGGATACACCTGACTCAAGGTTTCAAGAAATATGCTCCCTCACTGTTTTTCTTTGTTTTGTATAATACTTATAGGAGGTGAAGAATATAAGCTCTTGCTGGTAAGTTCTCTGTGAAAGCCTAGATAAAGAGGATCTAGTCCACTCATTATTGACTACTTTTACCCACAAGTAGTCAATAAATGTTGGGACTGTCCTATTGCACATTTTCAATTTTTTCACCTCACTTATTCTCCTACAAGAGGAGTTTCCACTCCTCAGGGAGGTTAGCTCCCATTGTGAGTAGTTCTTAGTGCATGGGAGTTTGCCCTGAAATCCAGTCTAAACATTATTTTTAGGGAGCACAGGAGTCAAGTGAAATTTTACTACAAATCAGAGACTTTTAAAACTAACATATAAACTTTAAAACCCATGAAAATGTCTTCTGGAAATAAATGTAAAACAAACACCCCTCTGCTGCTGTGGTAATCCTGAATAATGCAACACTAGACTAGGGCAGGAGAACCTGAAATTAAAATGGCTGAGAAGCTGAACTGAATTGTGAAGGACAGAAAGTGCAGAGTTAGCTGGAATAATTATATTAGCTTCATTTTACTTTCTGCATTTTAACTTGACAGCGTCAGCTTATGTCATATCATCACTCCCAGATGCCCCATGTGCTATTTCAGCAAGCAGAGCTGCACTGGAAACACTAGCATGGCTGAAACAACCTTTAATATTCTTACCATCTATTCTCCCTCCTGGGTTGTCCATGAGAAGCACCTCCTAGGGACTAGTACAGCCAGAATGGAGTCTTCAAATGAAAGAAAAAATGCTTTACTCCCAGTTGGCCTCCCATTACTCTAAGGCCCAGCACACCTTCTCACCATCTTCCACTCACTACTAGAATAGTGCTGTTTTCTCGATGGTGGAGATACAGACAGACTTCTGAAACTCCGTTTGCAACACATGAAACAAAGCCCAGTGAAAGCGCTGCTGCTCAAAATACTTTGCTTACCCACCCCCTTCCTTTCAGTGTTTCTGTCTGTCCTTCCTTTTTACTGACAGTGCCTTGACTATCATTTCTTAGCAGTTTGCCTATTCTCAGGGCCCTCCATGCACTCTAAGATGAATCTAACCAGAATTGTTGCCTGCTAAGTCCTGACTCATTTTCAGTGCCAAGATGGTTCAGTTGATTCTGTACACGAGAAAGTTTTCTGGAGTTGGGCTTGCCTGGAGAAGAGGCATAGCTCCCTACACAAGCGTCCTGCTTACCAGCAAATGGGTTGTTAGGGTGTGGTTGGGTGGAAGGACACAGAGGTTGTCAGGAATACTGGAGCCCCGATGAAATATTCATTGGGGGAGAGGGGGGGCTGTGTGTGGGAGCAGGAGGTTAATTTGGGAATTATAAGGGCATGAGAAGCAGCGGGATACAGTGAGTAAGACGCAGAAAATAAGTGCAGGAAAATGCAAAAACACAAGGGAAACTGGAGAAGGAACCAAGGGATAGTGTGGGCCTTGGGGGAATTGAGCTAGGTGGGCTGGGAGAACCCTGCATTAGTGGAAGATAAGGGAAACTTCTCTAAGCAGCCTTAGGAAAGGCCACACTTTTATATGTACTTCTTTAAAACTAGGTTTGGACCTTTAAGCATTTGTGCATACTTTGGAGGATGGATAATTTCCCTTTAAAGCATCAAAACCCAGAAAACAAGTCTTTGTGCCAAAAATAATTACCTTAGACTAACTCATGATTTTTAACTCATTTCATAGGGAGGGCTCAGCTCGTGGTTTTGGATGATTTGGAGCTGGTAACAGGTACAATAATAAACAACGTGTAAAGACCCAGAACTGTCATGTGGACCACAAATCAAGGAGTCTCAGCAAAACAACAAAGACTATTTTCATCACTCCGTGCTATATATTTATAACAAATACACAAATCAGTCAAGGCTTGTCCCTTTGCAGAAATATATTTAGGTTCCAGCAGTCATGAAAATAACTCTCAAACATGTGCCATTACATAGATTATATCAATTTGACCTTTCATTCCCCACAGTGACACGGTTCAAAGGGTAAATATTTAAGATCCCTCCTGACAAAGAAGTTTTTTCCAAGTGTTTCCTCCTCTTAATCCTTTAGTTTCTGTCCTGATCATTTTAAATGTGCTACAGTTTGCTTATCTGATTGCAATATATGCTTTACAATAAAAATATGTCATTTTACATATTGTGTGTTGCCTAGGTCCTTGATGTAAGTTTTGAGTTTTCAAAGTGTGCCCTGCTTTACTGAGCAAATAACAGCAGAGCTCTCCCATGATGCATATAATACTGACTGGTGAGCAGAACTTCTTTTCTTTTATTTTCAGAGGGTAAGTGATATATTGGTATATGTCCCTGCCCTCTTTTGGCTGGAGTCAGAAGAACTGATACAGATTCACATAGCCAAAGGAGGCTGTCCTTGAACTCAGGTGTCAAGAGCTAATTATACTATAGTAGGAAAATGCTCCTTCCTTGTTGCCATGCAGTTCTACCCCGAGATAACCATGTCAAAAGTAGCTAAGCCACGGTCAGTGAAATTACTTTTGATTTACACTGGTTTCATTTTGAGCAGACACTTGCCTATAAACATCTTTAGTTGCTTTAAATACATCATATATCAATATTCCCTGGAATACCAAATGGCCTGAGATGTATCTATAAATACAGATTGTTCCTCCCCCACATCATAAGGATGCATAAGTCTATTTATTCATAGCTCAGTCTGCACTCTAGTCATGAAGCCATCAGATTTTTTCTTTCTGGTGTTGGCTATGGCTTCTTTTTGGAATATGGCCCTGTTCCTATGCATAGCTGATTTTAAATATGGAGGGTTAGGAATCAAGCTGGCCTAGTTTTGTTATATTTCTTTTTTTCATTGTCTCAGTTCTTACCCATTCTCAACAATACTCTGTGGGAATGGCCCTGCACTGAAAGCTGAATTAAGCCTGTTTTCTTCCAAGTGGGCTGAGGTCAGCTGTTCAATGTGTAATTAATGAAGATGCTTTCACACATCTCTGTGAACTTCTTTTCTTAGCAAGGGTAAAGTGACAGTTGTATGGTGATGGTCATTTCAGGTTATGATTAGTACTCATGAGTTCTCAGTGCCTGATTCATTTAGAAAGAGCCTTGATTGACTATGCCTTTATTTAAAGGCACAGTAGAAAAAATTGCTTTCTTTCTCCTGGCATCTGTTCTGCAGCCTGTGATAGAGTATCTGTATAGCTCATTATGTGCTGGTGTCCTGATTCCTTCCCAGGTGTATATCAGTCGGGCATGCCAGTTGTTTTTTTTTTTTTACCAAAATCGTACTTGAAAAACAGAAATGGGACCCAGATCTGAAGTTCAGATTTAAGGCTGAATTTGCCAAAAGTCCACAACTTTTGGATCCAGTGATTTGGTTTGTCCCCACTGTAGAAAAAATGGCCAGCCATGAAGTCTGTCTCTGGATATTGACTTTTTCAGATTTCAGGACCTGGTTCACAATTCACTTCTCAGAACCTCACTTTTTGGTTTTTGGCCTTTTACACTTGAAGTCATGAACTCCAGAGACGCAGCAGTCCTGAGAGAAGACTCATCATTGCAAACCAGTCCCAGGAGACCATTCCTTAATTTTTGTTATTAGTGCACTTTGATCTGACCTCGTATTCATCTTTTCTGTGGAACATGACTGGGCCCTGAGCTCTGTAGTCCTGCATCCAGCCAGAGAAACCTGGCAATGTCCAGGATGTAGTTTTCTAATAAATTAAATCTGTTCCCTGTTGCCCAGGACACAAAAGTCCATTCTCAACACAACTGCTCCTGAAGATGACAATCAGCCTGAATCTAATGAAAGATATAATAGTCAGTTCACTAAGCCAAAGGATAGTGTTTCAGCTAATACACAGACTCTGCCACACAGCCACTGAACAACATGGCTATTTTAAACCAGCTTTTAAATAAATGCATGACATGGCATATGAAAAGAAAAACCCATCAAGGAGAAAATACTATAAAGCAGTAAAAAAGACTACTGCATTTAGTGCTTAATGAGGGCAACAAAAACATGACCTGCTAATGGTAATCAGATGAATAGCAGCAGTCTCTCCAGTGATCTTAGGAACCATCTCCATTCGGATTTTGATTATGTTGCTTTAGGAAGGCAGCTGTTGCTTTGCAGTTGTGATAATCCAGCTGCAACTGTATATTTATTCAGTTCCCTTTTTACTATTTAAATAGACTAGCTTTTTACTTTGACTGTCTCAAGAGACAGAGCTGAGAACAGTCAGTGAGGAGTCAGAAATCTGGGACTCTATTCCTAGATTTGCTACTCATTTGCTCAGTGACCCTAAACTAATCCCTTCACCATTTTTTGAATTTTTAAATTTAGTTTTCAAGCTTTTGCTTTTTGGAGCAAAAACAGAGGGTTTGTTGTTTTTTATTTTTTTATTTTTTTTGGTGGGGGTGGGTGGTTCGCTTAAGATCAGGGCATTAGTTCCAATGCTTCAAAAAGACCAACGGATTGATGCTCCTCTTACTTTTATAAGTGGACATCTAAAGCTAATAAGTCAATGAAGTTATCCCCAGAAAAATCCCATGCAAGAAGAAAATCATTCATACTATCAAGCCAAAAAGTGTTAAGAGCCATGAGCAATGAATGTCATGGTCAACCTGAATTAAATTACTATTTTAAAGTGTGCACTGCTACTGGGAAACTTCGGGCGGGAGACTTTTGGCTTTAAAAATTCCAACCCCGCCCCCTCCAGTGTTTCATGGCAGAAAACTGCCTTAAGGAATTACATGATCTAAATTACCATTATATCAGAGCATTTCACCTTTTTAATGCATTTAGCTTTATATCACCCCACTAATGGAGGAAGTACAATTGCCCATTTTACAGATGAGGAATTGAGGCCTGGGAAGAGTAACTCACCTGCCCGAAGCCACACAGTACATTTGTGACAGAATAGAAAATTAAACCCAGGGTCCAAATGCACACCCTTGCCCTTAGACCATTATTTTTGTCTAAAGTTACTGGACTTTGGGGGAAAGAGGCGGTAAAGAAGGCCCAACCATGATAACCCTGCCTGAGAAAGATGCTAATTGTGCAAGGCTCGTAGTTCCTATGGTGACATTCTACACCATGCCTAAAAACAGAAATAGAGTCTCATGGTCACAGTCCCTTGATACACGGGGCGCAATCTTCCAGTAAACAGCAGAATCATCGGTGAGTCCATAAATGACTAGGGAGGCCAAACTGAGATCTGGATGTTGACTGCAGACATGGCAAATACTTCCCAGAGGAAGGAGTAGATCCTGGTGGTGTCAGGTCACAGTCTTTTGCCTTTGTCTCTCTCACCTATCCACTTTCATAATGGAGCAAGTTTGCTCAAAATGAGCAATGCCTTGTCATATAACACAGCGCTTTAAGGGATAATTCAGTGCTTGAGTCTCCCAGGTACTGCATTGCTTCAAATTGGCCTTCAAGGTGTCCTCGAATCTCATTTTTTGCCCAACTCTAGAATGGAGACCATCAGTGAAGACGTACACTGTATAAGAAATAGTTTCTAGTTGACACTATGAGACTGCTGGGGCTAATAGCAGTACATCATATCATGGTTTACAACTATCTAGATTACTGCAAGTCAGATACTTGTCCTGTGGTGTAAACACACAATCAATAACAATAAGGATACTGCATCTTTTTGGCTTTGCAAGTGTCATCCGAAGTGACACACCCATCCCCACACAGTGACACAGTGCCAGAATCAGGATTATTGCTCAAAACCACATGCCCATCTCACCAGACCATGGCATCTTTCAGTCATCACTGGTGGAACGCAAACATAAGCCCTCAGGATAGATAATGCCAATGAATATTCTTGCAGGTCAACTGGCTTCTTTCACAGCACTTTGTTTAAACAAATGCCTGGTTTCCCTCTGCAGAAACGTCCTTCTTCGGGAACGTGAAGAACCAGAGGTAAAATTATAAAGTATCTTGTTTTTCACAAAGTGAATAAGGACGTGATAAAAAAAGAAGCAGCCCTGAATGGCTCTTTTCTTCACACTCCTTATTTGTTGAACTTAGAGGGAGGTGCCCAGGATTAGATACTCAGTGTCCAAATTGGGTCCAAATTGGGTAGCTCACATAGTAGATTCAGATAACCTCCTGTGGAGAGGTATATTAATCGCATAGAGCACATGACATATCTGGGGCGTAGCTTTTGATACGGAAGGATTTGCTGATACCAGCTGGAACTCTGAATAATATCAGAAAACCTCCCAAGCAGTAATATTTCATTTTCCAAAGACATATAATTCATTTCTTAATACCTTGTAGCAGGAAATGGGTCTAAATGACATAGCACAGCCCTTCCCCCGGCAGTGGGGTCTCTCTCCAGATACACACAAAATGGGTATGCTACCCTCTCAGCAATGGGAAACCACAACACAAGAGAGAATTATAAAGCAAAAAACACCATGGAAAATAGCTTGCAAATCTCATAATAATTTTTTGTCTACAAGTGGTGCATTAGAAAACATAGTTCTTTTGGCAATGAGGAGGTTGAGTATTAGGTTCATGTGCGTTTTTCCTGTGTTCCTTTATTTTTTGCAGGTATTTTAAAGTCTAAATAACAACAAGCAAAATAAAACTGTCGGTAAATGTTTTTTTTAAGCTTCTTGAAATTCCCTGTTTGACTTTACATGCAGAACCCTGGTGTGAAAATGATATTCCTGGAACCCTCCTATATTCTATTTTCATTTAGTATGAGTTACTGAAGGCCACTGAATAAAAGGAAATACTGTGTGTGATTCATACTGATGAAATGAGACATCAGCAAAATACTTTTGTCTTTATGTAAAATAGGACTTGTTTTCTAGCACTTATCCCCAACAGGGTTTTTTTTTTCTAATTTTGAACAAATAGCACAACTGTCCACATGAATTCTTCAGACTACCAGTCAAAGGCATGACTCAATACCAAATAGAACAGGAACTTGTCAAGTCACACTAACATTTGAGAGGTTTGCTGAAAAAGCGCTGGACTTCACATATGAATAATCAAAGGCTATGAAAAAGCAAGCATGGTGCACCACAGAATTGTTTTGACAATTGCAGTTTACTTTTATTTATAGAAGATAAATCTGCATGTATTTCATAAATGCACAAATAGTATGTTTTCAAAAAATCGTCACAGCTATACATCAAACTAGACACTTAGGCTGCAGTCTAAACCACAGTTTTATATGTGACATATCACTGCACCATTTGCACAAACAAATGTAGGCACCTCAAAGGGGAGGGAAAGTGGGCCTCCACCTTTGAAAACATAAATCCTGAATTCCTACATTCTCCGTAGAGCCCTAAATCCACTCCAAGCTGACACTGAATTGGAACTAGTTCGCAGGCAACTGTTGACTCCATAATGCATTATATATGTCACTGCCTTAATTTGTGTTCATCATAATAGGGGCACATGACTGGTGCATACCAGTCTTAATCATATTAAATATGCTGGAAGGGTTGTATAATCCTTCCACAGGGAGACTGAAGAGCCCAACCCAGATCCAAAATTTGCACCCCAGGCCAATTCTTACAGATAAGTAGTAAATATTCAAGCATCTGATTTTTCTTTGTCAAGACCAGTTTTATATCAAAAACAGGGTTTTTGGCTGAAACTTTTTTTCATTAACAGTATCTGCTTTCCACTGAAAAATTCTACTTTGGATTTTAAAAACAAACGCCAAAAAAAAAGTTTTGATTCAGAAATACCAGTGCAGTACCGTTATTCAGTTGCCTTGCTTTGTTTTCACCTCTGGGGCTGACTCCCCAGTGAACTTGGTCTGCCAGGATGCATCCCAGCTGGGTTCCTGCCAGATGCAGCACAGCAGCTCAACAAGAAGGAAGACCATTGTGCATTATGGGAGTTGTGGTTCAGTCAAGGACCCCAGCCAATAATGGAGAATAGGTGTAAGGTACTCAAACTACACTTCCCCTGGGCACCACAGCAACTTTTCAGATTCAAATTTTAGCTGATATTTGAAAGCTTCTGATTTGGGGCCAAAAATGTCATCTTTAGATATTTTGCTGAAAATTATTAATTTCCCGCAGGAAATTTTTCCAGCCTCCTCAGTATTCATTCCTTGTCTAAAACACATCTGGTGGAGATGGTGTAATGCATATGCCAACAGTAAAATTAGGCCTGGAAGGACAAATACCACATAACATATTGGCACTATTGGCACAAAAAAAAATACTGAATTCACTTGATATTTGTTCCCTTTCCTTTTGTGTTCATTTATTCTGAATATTCTAGCAGGCAAGTTTATCAGCAAGAATGCTTGTGAAAACAGTGATGCTTAGTGAATATGTTAAGCAGCAAATTTTTAACTTGTAGTGACACACATTTGTGGTGGAGTCCCCTACACACCTTTAGTTAGGGGACAGAAACAGTAGCATGTGGCTTAGGTGCATAATCAAAATTATCATGGAAGTTAAATAAGGAATGGGGTAAAGGACCACTAAGAATTATTCATTACAATTATGAATAATTAAAAAAAACTTGTAGATTTGGGAAAATTTTAAGTTACTGAAACATAATCTACAGGCAGATAGAAGAAGCTAAATTAACTAAATTACTTGCTCAATTTTGATTATATTACTATTTGAAGTAAAGTAAATATTTTGAGAAAATATTAATTGTTTCCTATTTCCTAGCCTCATCTTAGGTTTGGCTATGAAATTGAATGTCTGAATATTTCAGAATGTATTTTCTGAGAAATGAGGCACTGAAGATGCCTCTAAAATGACTAATCTTATGACAATTAAATATTATTCCTTGAACTGAAGGAATAATTTAATGAAATACAGTATATTTGAGGGGGACATTTCAAAAGTGTCTGTTTCTCCAATCTCATCTTTTATCAAATCAATTTTATATTCCACATTATCCTTTTGTCATTGGCAACTTGTTGGGGGTGGTTATAAGGGGGAGCCCCCCCCCACCTCAATTTAATGTTCATTGATTAGTGGTGGGGTTCGGCGAAAGACCTCCACACCAAGAAATAAAGCTAGACTTGGAATTCTTGAGGCAGCTCTCAGAGGCCGTACAGTCTAGGGATGTGGTTGTCATGGGGGACCTAAACTACCCGGATATCTGCTGGGAGGAGCAGTCAGCCAAATCCAACCGTTCACATAGGTTCTTAACATGCATGCAGGACCTTCACCTAATGCAGAAGGTATACAGTCCCACTAAGGGGAATGCCTTACTGGACTTGGTCTTGGCCACAGGGGAGGACCTGGTAGGGGAGCTGCAGATTTGTGGTCACCTTGGGGACAGTGACCACCAATCAATCAAATTCACCATACGGCGTAGTGTGGGTCAGATAACTAGTAGGGTGGAAGTGCTTGACTTTAAGAAGGCTAACTTCAGCGTGCTCAGGAGTCTAGTCAACAACGTACTGCAGGAGAACTGTATTGGTGAGATGGGAGTCCAGGAAGGGTGGCTGTTTCTAAAGGAAGTGATCCTTCAGGCACAGAGGGAAACTATCCCAGTATGAGGGAAAAGGGGGAAAGGAGCCAAAAAACTTCCTTGGCTAAACAGAGAAATCCAGGGGAGCCTAAGGGCAAAAAGGAAGGCATATAGGCAGTAGAAGTAGGGGGAAGCTACCAAGGAGGAGTATATCTACTTGGCCCACACTTGCAGGGAGGCAGTTAGAAAGGCCAAAGCAACTACGGAGCTGAAGCTAGCAACACAAATTAAAGACAACAAAAAGTCTTTTTTTAGGTATGTAGGGAATAAAAGGAAGGTGCAGAGCAGCATAGGACCCCTACTGAACAAGAAGGAGCAATTAGTGACAGAGAGGGAGGACAAGGCTGAGCTATTCAATGAGCTTTTTGCCTTGGTGTTCCTGGAGAGGGCTCAAGATAAGTCTCCTAATGGGTTCTTAGATGGGCATCAAAGGGACACCAGCCCACCAACTGTTGGTGCTGACTCGGTGCAGAGTTACTTGGATGGACTCGATGTGTTCGAGTCGGCAGGCCCAGATGAGTTCCGTCAGAGAGTACTGAAGGAATTGGCTGGTGCCATAGCAGAATCACTGGCACGGCTGTTTGAGCACTTGTGGTGCTCGGGTCAGGTCCCAGAGGACTGGAAAAGGGCCAATGTGGTCCCTATTTTCAAGAAGGGGAGGAAGGAGAATCCGTGTAATTATAAGCCAGTCAGTCTCACTTCCATCCTTGGAAAGGTCTTTGAAAAGATTATTAAAGATCATATTTGTGGGAGTCCAGAGGGAAAAATAATGCTGCAGGGAAACCAGCATTGGTTCGTAGCAGGTAGATCATGCCTGACCAATCTGGTTTCATTTAATGACAGGGTCACAAAATGCTTAGATGCAGGAGTAGAGGTGGATGTTGTTTTCTTGGACTTTAGCAAGGCCTTTGATACGGTATCTCATCCTATTCTCATAAATAAATTAAGAGGCTATGACATAGATGTTTACACAGTCCTGTTGGTGGCAAATTGGCTTAGCGGTCGCACCCAGAGAGTGGTAGTAGACGGGTTGATATTGAACTGGAAGGATGTGAGTAGTGGGGTCCCACAGGGCTCGGTCCTTGGCCTGTACTCTTCAATATCTTCATCAGTGACTTGCATGTGGGTGTGAAGTGTACTCTGTTCAAGTTTGTGGATGATACTGTACTGTGGGGTGAAGTACACACTCCAGAGGGTAGAGAATGATTGCAGGCAGACCTGGATTCCTATGGGGACTTTTAGGCACCAGGTCTACCCCATGCATTCCTATGGGCAGACAGCCTTCATGGCATGGAGCCAATCTTGGCACACAGCCCCAAAGGAGCAGAGACAGTCTGGGTCATCAGGGACCAATCTCTGGAAAGTCTGGACCAGCCCTGCATCATGAGGGCAGGGGCCAAGCTCTGGAAATCCTGGACCAACTCCTGTGCTGCTGGGGCAGCAGCCAAGCTCTGGCAGTGCACGATGAGTGGACATATTCTGTGAAAGCCACTGGATCCCCTGCCACTCACAGCCACTGGAGCACATGTGCCCTTCATGCACACACAACCCCCCACCTCATACACACATACCCCCACACCCACACACCCAACCCCACCACACATCTCCTTCCCCCTCTACACACACCCTTCTCCACACATCTACTCCTTGCCCATGTATTAAGACAACTTGTTAAGATTTTTAAGGTACGTAAATCATGGCCACCATTTTCTTCATGTGTAGCTCTTTTAGAACAGTCTCTATCTGCTATTACATGCATAGTATCATAAAACATGACATTAAAAATAGCTCTAGAATAGAAATCAAAACTCTTTTGTCTCTTGAATACCTGCCCTGACCCCTGCTGCATACCACCAGGACTTTTAAATTGTGCCCCACCACTATTGACAGTCACCAGTTGCCTATGTCTCTTGGGATGCTGAAAGTTCATCCTTTTAACTCTTGTAAACTTTAGTCAGCAAGCAGTCTTGAAGAGTACTACTGGCTCTGCTTTTTGATCAAGTGGCAGCATCTGAGACATATATAATTGCATGAACTAGAGCAGTAGTTCTCAACCTTTTTGGACTCAAGGTACTCTTCATTGGATTTGAGGCACACCTCCATAACTTTTCTGAACTGAATGGCACCCAATTTAAAAAAAAACTAACATATATTACAGTGCGTACCTCCTTGCAGAAGGGCTGGGCAGTGTGCATGGGTGATCATTCAGGTAGGGACAAGTCTGAACCTGTGTTTATCTATTTAGATTATCTCCTCACAGCCTCTGGTAACCTTCAAAGGATCTGGCAGCACCACAGGTACCCTGGTTGAGAATCACTGAACTAGAGAATCCAATGTATGTTTTTAACCATGTCCTTGGGCATGCGTACAGCTTCATTTCATCTTCAGAATGCATAGGTCTAAAATGTCAGACTTTTTTTTTTCAGCATTGCTATGCACTCAGGATTGATCTAAACCAAAAGCATATTGGGCATCTGCTTAGGATGCCACACTATGTAGGACCCCATATCCCAAACAAGCTCCACAGCTTACAAACTCTTCCATTTTCTCAGTAGAGATATTCATCTCCTAGCCTGGAAGCCTGAAGCGAGGCTTTAGCTTAAGAGCTGATCGTGTGTGTTCTGATGCATGTGTTCTTTATACACTAAGCAGTGCAATAGCATTTCTTTAACACCGTGTCTCTTCTAGACTTGCATTTCCACAGTATCTGTCATTTCTCAGACTCCACGTGCTTTAGAAATATCGAGGACCCTTCACAGCATCCCTGTCAGGTATGGCTAGAAGTAGGACACTGTATACTGGTCCCATTGAAATACAAACAGTTCTAGGTTGAAATAATAGCATATTAGCAGTACCAGACAACACTGACTAGCTAATTAGAGCAGTGCGTGGAAGAGTACCCAGTTAAAACTGCAGGAGAAACAGGGTAGGCACTCTGCAAAGCATTGGCATCTGCTGAAATCCTGAAGCAAGCTGATATCTTGCACCACTTAGAACACATTTGGAAATACAGAACACATCCTAGAGAAGATCTCCTGAATGAATGTACTTTAAGCCTCTTGCTATCTAGCGCTACACCTTAGAAATCAATAGAGCTAACATTTACAGATAGCTATTGGGTGTGTGCAAAGAAATGGTACTCATTGGGGAGTTAAAGTTGCAGTAATAAAGCAGTATGTTATGCACACAGTAATGTGCTTTTTTTTTGGAAAGATAACTAGTGAATGCTATAAGAATTGTAGCTATGGGCCATTAGGCGACAGAAAGGAAATGTGCTTTACAAATTCCTTCATTAGGCACTTCCCCATTTGTTCTTATGTCTCATCAGCCAGGAAAGTCACTTCACATAAGGATAACAGTTTACTAGGGACAACATCTGCTAAGCTGTATAATTTTTCTGTTGGGATCAAGGTAATAATTAAGTGTAACACCACATGCTGCCCATGTTAGTTATATCTACTCCCCATCTGATCAAAGAACCTGATAAAGACCAGTAATAGAATTACATTGAGGATGCTTAATTGCTAAGGTGACAAATCAGGGATACAATCTTGCTGGCTCTCAAAAGTTAAATAGCTGATCAGAATATCATGCAGGTGGAAGAATCCAAGCAGACCCCCAGGGTTCTGGCATTTTAGTTCTTTTCTAAAGAAAAAGAGGTCTATAGTGTTTGCCCCTGCAATTATATGTAATATAATAATAATGCTTCTGTGGTGTTGTTAAACACTGGAGCAGTTCTTACAAGCATCAATGTACTTTTCTTTTTGTGTCAACCAATATTCAACCAATAACATGGTGCAGTGCCTATCTAACACCGATGCAGGCAGTGCTGTCTGCTGGATGTAACACTGCATAAAAGTAAGGCCAGTGCTACCCATGTCTATTAAGCTTCTCGTCTTTTGGATTTGGGTTCAGTGTTTGCAATGAGAAAGGTGTTACCTACAGTGTTTAATACCTATTTGGAGAGATTAAATCAGAAAACAAAACATTGCACTGAAAAAAAAAAGAACCTTGCTTTGGTTGATGATCAAATGGCTATTCCCTACAACTGGTGACCACTTTCTGCCTTCCTGCAGAGTTGGCTTCTTGTTTGCTTGTTGTTTTTTCTTTATATAGCATAAGCAAAATCCTGGAAGTCTTACTGACTCCCATGAACATTGCATATACTTAACAGTCCCCATCATCTGACCTCAAGTTAATAGAACAATTCAGCAACCTGCTGTGTTTGTCCTTTGTGGCAGCTGGTGGTGCTCTCTACTCAGAACAGCAAGTGTTTATCAGTCCCTACATTGTTGATGCATCTCCTAATACCATTCTTATTAAAATTTAAAATATCCACCATGAACTGCCCAACTGAGATAGCTGGGAACAGGTGTTCAAAGGCATAACTAGCAATTTTTGGGCCCTGGACAGAATTGGAGGGGGGGAGGAGGGTGACAGTGGGTGCTACTGCTGGGGCTGGGTCCTCATGCCCTGCCTGGCTGTGGCTGTTGGGGGCAGGCTCCCCTGATGTTGCCATTCTGGTGCCCCCTCTAAATTGGCAACCAGTGTGGCTGATCTGCGTGCCCCCCCCCGTTCACTTCTGTGGTTGTTCCTGGGCCACTCCTAAAATACTGCACGGCTGAATAATCACATTTGATTCTCTTAGAAAAGAGTTTTGCATGAAAAGACCTTCCCTGTTGATCACACTGTTTAATCTGTTTATTTAAGTTTGAAAATTAACCACCGAAGACACGTTCAACAATCTGCCTCTAGCAACACAGCCTCACACTCTGCTTGTTGTTCTCCCTCTCCTCTTCACAGGATCAAAGCATTAAGTATCAGAGACCAGGCCAACACTCCCACTTCAGGCACTCCAGAAGAGCAATAGAGCAA
The DNA here is from genome assembly GCF_000455745.1 of Alligator sinensis. Taxonomy (NCBI): domain Eukaryota; kingdom Metazoa; phylum Chordata; order Crocodylia; family Alligatoridae; genus Alligator; species Alligator sinensis. The sequence goes on from NW_005842548.1 coordinate 203,570, forward strand.
TTACTTCTAACCCAATTTACCTCTTAAACCCTGTATTTCAATGAAGTGAAGACGTTCCTCAGTTCATATGCCAAGCCAGCTGCTTTGCAGGATAGCTCTGTGGAAGAAGGTGCTTTGAGTTTCACACTAGGCTATAAAACTGTCACAGTTTTGTGGAGACAGATTCTTTTCTCCATGGGACCTGTGTCATGTGTGTCAGCTGTTCAGTACATCATGGACACCCTTTGTTCCATACACCAAGACCACATGGCTTTGTGGGCATCTGCTGCTCTACACACTGTGGCTGTATAGGCCTTGGGGACATCAGCTGTTTCTTGCACCTTTGACCCTCTAACAACTACCTCCCCCTCGGAGGAATCTCCAGCTGCTCTGCTTGGGTGACTCTTCATCCCTATTGTACTGGCAGCATCCACACACTCTTGTGCAGTGCCGTTGGGGCTTATTTAGCAGTTGCTGTGTTCCACCCCACACTGGTCACTGCATGTCTGTAAGGGGGGAGGTGGGGTGAAGACTATGTTTTAATTCAACAACAGCAGCATTTCATATTGCTAGAACTTAAAATGCTTCATAGTGGTGGAAGATTCTTTCCACATACGAGGAAGCTGAAGGCTTGCGTGCTGGGGGAGCAGGGTATCCCGTGCTTGAGGGCCTGAGCAACACCCTTTGCACACACACACACACTTCCACAGGTGCACTTCAAGCATGCAAAGCTTCTCTGGGCTTGTCCCTAGCATTTGTTCTCAAGCCCTTGGTCTCCAATAGTTGAGGGCAACAGCTGGAGATTAACTTGGAGAAGGTGGCAAGCCTCAGTGGTGAATTTATGCATCTGGAGGGTACCAACAGACGTAGATGAGTGAGGCATGGGCATTGCAGGCTCAGTACCACCCTGCCCATGCCAGGATATCTGCTGCTGTGGTACAGACAAGCTCTCATGACGGAGGACTTAAGTGACTTGACTAGGATCTTGGACAGAGTCAACGTTGGTGCCAAAAGGGGAACCCAGGTCTTGTGGTTTAAAAGTTCAGTGCCCACACCAGTAACATAACAACCATTGGCTAGAGCAGCGCAGATGCAGGGGTGCAGAAGATCAGTAAAAAGCAGTTACTTAATGATTTGTGGCCTCTGTGACACAGAACATTCATGCCGTGCCAGTAGGTGAGAACGGTAGCAGCAGCATCAATTCCATTAATGGCTGGTAATGCTAAAGTGCCAGTTCTGCACTCTCCATTGTGATGAATTAACAGGGGAGGGGAATCTCAGACATAGCAGGCAAAGTGCTTTCGAACCATTTGGAATGAAAAGCACTCGAGACAGAGAGCCCAGTGTGATTAATTGGATGATTATCTCATTCCGGTTTTTCATACTATTATCATCATGCTCTCATTGCACATTTGCATGATGTGTTTCAAGTTTTTGAGAAAAAAGGAACATGGCACTTTACTGACCCAGCACAGTAAACTGTACAAAACCCTCTGCTCTGCATCCTCCCCTGCATACTACTGCACCAATGCAAAAATGACCTAACACTGCTCTCTGCAGGACAGTCAGTGTCGACGTACAGCCAGAAGTGCTGTAGAAGGTCCAGCTCCACCTCTTCAGCCAGGGGGCCCAGTCTGGGTTAGGGGATGTGGCCAGGGCACCACTGTGTCCCAGTGATCCCTGGAGGCTATAAGGACCCTCTGGGGGAAACAAGCCCCTCAGATAAAAGAGAGCAGCCCTCAGGGCAGTGAAACAAAACAGCCCCAGGATTGAAGAATGCAAAGGTGGCTTTATTATTATTTACTGTTCTTATTTAATAGCAACGCTGCAGTAACACTTGAAGCCACAAACTCTCCCCTGGTGGTCCCATCCTCCCTCAGAGGTGCCAAGTGCTCCAGACTTTACGACTTCTACAATCTTTTCTCCAATGCCTGATGAAGGGTGTTTGTGCCCGAAAGCTTCCAATAAAAGATTTTGTTTTGCAAAAATTTTGTTGCTCTAATAAAAGATATCATCTCTACTATGAGACCTGATTGCCAGACTTTAAGCACTTGTCTCCATCCAGTAGGAAAAAGAAAACCCCAAGTGCTTTCCCCAAGTGGATTTTACCCATAAAATGTTGCACATGGCTCTGTCTGAAGATTCATCAATCCCTCATTAATTTCTTCCAGTGGGGGAAAGCACCTCTCCCCGGGGTCTTGAAAGGAAGTTGGCAGCTTCACAATGATACTTATCATCCTCCTCATGCAAACTACTTCTCAGGAACAAGCTCACCTGATGTCAGTTCCCAAACAGAACTGTCTGGCACTGAAGCTGCCTGGGCTCTGAGCTACACTGTACCACACCCTGTGTTCAAGGAGGCGCTCTGGGAGTTTCAGTCCAAGAAAAGGCACTGGAGCAAAATGGAACAGTATGGTGCATTGTACTGGCCACAGCTGCCGAACCGCTTTGAGCACCCACCTGTGCGGCTCCTACTGAAGCACGGTTCACTAAAAGCTCTGGCATTACCTGGACTGTGATGGTCTAACTAGGGCCCCTACACAGTGTTTTCTCTAGGCCTTTTTGCTCAGTTCAGAAAGCAAACATAGCTCTATGATCCTCCCCATCAGGATCAGTGCAGGTAAAGCCTTTGTAGAGTCAGGCAAATAAAGCCACTGACAAGAATATGAGGGGTCTAGCCTGCATCTGTTTTTAAACAATTCAGCTCACCCCTCTGCCCTGACCCTTCTTGGTAAAGTCCCCGCTATTAGCTGTTATATTTTTAAAAGGGGGGTTTTCCCAGAAAAAACGGGGCAAGGAGAGAGGGGAGCGAGTTCAGGGGAAATTATTTCGGTCACTTTTAAACATCCTGCGAATCCAACCGAAAGGGATCTGGCTGGTGTATAAGAACAGAGAAATGAAACTGGCCACTAACAGTGGAACAGAGCAATCTGGTTTCATTGCCCAAGGGCAAGAGGCAAGAAAGTAAAGAAATGCAACTGATAAGGAAAGGTCAATCAAAGTTTAGGGATTCGTAGTGGGTCTGGGTATGGGGCGGGAGCCAGGAACTCTTGTGTGTCAACCTCAGCTCTACTGCTGACAGCTTCTGTCTCCTGGGGTTGGTGTACATCATTTCCACATTGGTGCCTTAGTATGTAAAATGAGGATGAAATGACTGACCTGCCTACTCTTCTCAACCTATGCATGCAGACATGCTCACTGCCACACTGCCGAGTGGTTACACTTCACCAAGATGTGGTAGGAATTGCTTCTTGTTCACAGTGCTTTGAAGTTGAAACATGTGAGAAAAATGGAAGTTGCAACAAATAGGAACACTCCTTGTTATTTGAATGATCTCACACACTGGTTAGGAGCACAGGAGTAGATATTGCTAAGATGTCCCTCAATGGCAAAATGGAAATGTCAAAAACCTTGTTTTTCCTGATGCTACACAGCAAACAATGAGGCTATCAGGATTCCTAGGCTAAAATTGTGATTTTCATCAGAAGTTTAATTACATTAATTACATTTTAATAAGAACTATAACAATAATGCATTTATTGCAAAAGAGGCAGGAAGTGCTAGTCCAGCAACAGGGTCCCTCTGGGCTCAGCATTGGTTCATATGTAATGAGAAGAGCTGAAAAGAAAAGGGACAAAAAGAGACGGGGGCAGAGAGGGGAACTAATATTAAACGAATTACTGTGATAAGAACTTGCAGCATGCTGACTACCTAGATAATGCTGGTGGCACCCCACATTGCTATTGTCTGACTGGCACCCACAGTACTGATGAGAAGGCCAGAGTTGTTACTGTCCTATTTTATCTTCTGTTTCTTCTCTTGAACGGCAAAAAGCCAGTCCCACAGGCTGGCCGGGAGAAAGGGCCATGCCAAAGGGTGGCGCACTGTGGCCATCATAGAGGACATTCCGGTTTTCTGCTACTCTGTCCTCTGTCCTCTATTGATATGAAACCCAATGCATTTATGTCCTCCATTTTTCTCTTCAACAGAAAAATAGAGGACATAAAGGCATCCAGTTTTATATCAATAGAGGACAGAGGACAACAGGACTGTCCTCTATGGTGGCCACTCTAGGTGCACACTGACAACCCAGCTGACACAGGAAGAGGGAACAGTACTAACATTAATAGCACGCTTTCAGGAGAGGAGACAAGATTTACACTGAAGTAAAGCCATGTCTGTCTGTGACTATCAGCTCAAGGAAGCCCAGGCCAGTGACCTCTTGGCTGCATCTTGTTTTCCTTTTTTGCTCAGTTCATTTCTGTGGCTCGCTCAGACATTAAGACATAAACAGTTTTGGAGGTGATTTCTGAATGCTCTACTCAGTGTTTTGCATTTGTTAAATTGCTTCTGTGGCTTTTGCCACTGGCATCCTCCCCAGACACTGTCTCTTCTCTCCCAGATGCATACAATATTCGGTGTTTTCTGCTTCCATAGGGTCCTGCCCACACCAGCCTTACTCCACAGCTTCAGCTTCAGATTCATCAAAATAATTTGCCTCCTTCTAAGAAAGGGGTAGAAGACTAGGAGCCATGCAAACCTGTCCTCTGAAATAGGTTTGGACCAGACAGGTTTGACATAGCCACTAAGGATCTCCTGCATTTAAGAATGGAAATGAAAAGGAGAGGGGACATCCCCATCCTGTAGTGGTGGTGCAGCCTTGATCCTTCTCTGAGCCCACATCTTCTCATAGCTACTTTTTCCTGTCAGCATCCTGCCTGGCACAGCTCAACCTGCAATAGCTGGCCATGCCTGTTTCTAGCCATTCTGCCTGCCATCTGTTCATCCTTTTAATGGTTCTTAATGCATCTTTCCTTGATCTTAACATTTATCATTTGAGGGCTCTCCTAGACAAGCATGCCAATGGGGAAATGTATTATTTGTGGCTATTACCTAGTCCTCTAGTTTTACATTGCCTCAAAATAGGATGATTCTTTTGCATTTGGTCTTTTCACCAAAAGACTCATAAATCATTCGGCAGAACTCAGGCACCTCTTGGAAAACAACCACCTTTGACAGGAAAGCTGGCTGTGTCTTAGCCTACAGCCATGCTGCTCTAGCTGTTTGGCACCAGGAGCAAAACAAATTCTCCCTTGCCCTACACAAAAGCAAAGGTGATTCTTTTTTATTGCAAACCAAGTGGAAAATTAGACCCAGCTGTGTCCAGTTGAAGCTGCTTGAGGAGGTTCAGGCAGGGACATGGACATTATTGCCTGGATTGGAACTGGGGGCTAGCATCTCCTTTTGTAAGGAGGATCTTCACTGACCATGTACCCCCAAAACCTCACTTTCATGACTTGTACAACACGATGTAGTGTCACATTGGGCATTTATTTGTTCCATACAGGCTCCAAGAAAAATGTCCCCTAGCCAAATGTTGGCTAGTCACTCATCAAGCTATAGACCAAGCCCAGATCTGCTTAGCTGGTGAGTGGTGTTGCACACACAGGCCAAGCTCCTGACTGTACAAGTTGCAGGACAGCATTACTTTTCTCCCCTTTTAGTTGACTCATCCTCAGATCTATGAAACTTTGCTCCCCAGTAGAGGTGGAAGCCCGTTATCCCAATTTTTATCTTTTTGTAAATTTGTAGACGCAGGAAAAGAGTCTTTGACTGTCTGTGTGTGCTCAGTTCTTTTCATTACATACGCTTATACTGGTGATCTTGGTCACTCTAAGCAAACTGTTCCTACAGTTGTTTGCAGCTACTGTTCACTTTCAGGTGCATGAGAAAATACTTAACTCATCTGGGCATGACCTTGCTTTCCACTGGGTACGGTATCTCTTCTAGACAAGGTACAAGGCGATCCCTGTTAAAGTCCTAATTTCCTAGACTGTTCCTCTAAATAGCTCCTTGGACCTGGGTCAGGCTGGCTCCAAAGGTTCCCATGCCCTTTCTACTTCTGACGGATAAAGGAGGTTCTGGTTTGCAAGCACGATTGCCAGACTGTCCAGGAATCCCATCCCTAGCTTGTATGGCTGTCACCCTGTTGACATGCAAACAAAAATACAATTATTTATAAATAACACACGAACCTTTAGCTGGTTTTAGCTGTTCATGTTACTATTTGTAATGGATGTTGATGAATCAACACTTCCCATCCTTCCCCTCCTAGTACATTCCTTATCTAAGGACACGCTGCCCTTCCTGCTGGAAATCCTGCTTTGCCTTCAGAGACCTTCTCCTTGTCCTGGTCGTGGCTACTAATACTATAAGGAACATTCTGGAAAATATGATTTGTGCCCTTTCCTAGGTCCCCTGTCATGATACCCTGGTGGTGGAGGTAATTTTCTAATTTCTTGTTAATTGCTAAGAAAGTTTGCATTAAAAAGGTAGGTAAACCATTAAAAATTTACCGTCCAGCTTAGAGTCTATGGTGAGCCACGGTAGGCCAAAAAGAAAGATAAAACATTTTATTTTGGGACCTGTAGTATAGCATCATCTCAAATAGCATTAGGCACCCAGATAAGGCACACTGCGGGACCCGTGACTCCTCTTGGCTACCATCAGGTTGCTTAATTTCGAGCGGAGCATTGCATCCTCGGACCTCCTTTCTCCATGGATTGCCTTACATCCACAGATCAAGATGTAGTGTTACTTGCGGGGACACACAAAGGCCACTTCCATCTTAATCTTGGGGAAAACTATGGACTGTTTCATAAAATGCAAATTAGCCTCATTACCAAAGTGGCCACCAATTGGGCAAATTTCAGGAATCTGAAGCTGACATAAAAACAACTGCTCCTGTTCCAGCATCACTTGTTTTGTGTGATTCCCTTGAAGAGAGGTTGTTGACACACAATGTGTTTTGACAGAATTTGGCAGAAAGTAGGGAAGGAAAAATCAGATTATTCAGAATAGCTCATCTTGCTTAGCTTCAATCAAAGAATTTGTGCAAATGCCTTAGCTGTTATTACCATAAATAGCTATCTGAAGGTAAGGCTTTTCTGAGAGGCTTCATTGGCACATTTTATATTTCCGTCAAAAACCACATCATGTTGATTGTAGCATTATTGAGAGGTTCCCCTGGGAATTGCAGATAGACAGTAACTTGGTTTCATAAGCCAAAACCTGATTACAAAAAAGTAAATGTGATCAGTCAAAATGGAGAGTAAACACACAGGTGATTTTCAGGCATACAGCAAAGGCCATAGCTCTGATGTAATGACCCAGAAGTTGAAGTTGGGTCTAGCATGCATCTTTCATCAGGAAAATCCCAAGTACTTTGCAATACCAAAAATAAGAAAAGGTGCCTCTGTAAGGGCCTGGTTACACACTGCACTTCGAGCTTCTCAAATGTTGCTTGGTGTTAGTGCTAGCTGGAGTTTGGAGCTGTCACAACTTAAGGCTAAAAGCCTTCTTTGACTGTCTCCCACCTGCACAGCTGTGACTTGCCACTAAAGGGCTGGCGGGCAGGGGCAGGACTAGGAGCTACAGCTGAGTTGCCACTGCAGGGCTGGTGAGCCAGGACAGGTTTCTATCTCTGCTCCAGTGGCGGGGGTGAGAGAGGGGTTGGGGTGTGGGGGTGGGAACATGAATCTGGGAGGTGGATAGAAAACAGGATGGGGGTGGGTAATGACATGGGAGGTGGAAAGGAAATGGTGGTGGGGGAAGGGGTGGTGAAATGAACCAAGTAGGCACTGAAGGATAAAATAAAAAGAAGTAAAAGAATTTAAAAAGAAATAAAGAGGAAGTAAGTTAAAGAAGGTCTCATGGTTATATAAAAGTCTGAAGTTTCCAGTTAAATACAGCAACCAATTCCTTTGCCTATAGTGATCTGTAAAACCATTATAATATATTTTGTAGTAGTTATCAGGAATATATGTTCAGTTTGCTTTTATGAAGAAGACATCAGGTGAGTATCCAACCTGAGTACTGGTTCTGTTTCTCCTTCCTTCTTTTGACACAACTTCTTCTTGTGTCCTGTCTGAGATTGTTGATGACAGGTATTTAGCAGAATTTGCAGATTCGTTAGAGTCTGACAGGGCCATGACATGAGCACGTCTGCTATGGCTAGTGCAGGAGTTGGAATTGGAACTGAAAACTATTAAATGCTCAAGGGAAAAGGGACAGCAATAAAATGGCAGTTTCTGTCACAAAAGGCTATCGGTGCCTTGTAAGGCTAAGGTACTATTCACAGTACATTCCTTTTCAGTAATAATTTATTAGTAAAGATGAACAGAAATGACTTACACATTATTGGAAGGTATGTTCTACAGTTCTGTAAAGAAGGGTAAAAATGACACACTCCAATTTACAATTGGTTTTAGTACAAGTGCTTTAATGTCTAGTGCTTATTACTGCATGTGTTAAAATCCTCTATATATTTAACTCATGCCTATTTATCTCATACAGAATATTCATTTAAGAACCCCAGAAGTAATTTACTCCAAGATAATACATGTCTCTGGCATACGAAATCTCCTCACAGATGTTAACCAAAAAAAGAAAACCCACTGAGAATCAGCAGCTGAATTTGGCCTCTGAGGCACACTTGCTTTAAGAGCGCGTCTCTAAACAGGTGTTTAAATGGATTAGACCTATACCAGTACTTGTGAGTCTTCATTTTGCTCATTCTGGATTGGTGCAAATAATTCTACACAATGTCTTTTCTTCACTGCTGTCTCATTGTTCGATTAGCCTTCTTCCTGTGATCTCAGAAACACCACATTTTGAAGACCATCCTTAGATCCATACAAACATTATGGTGGCAGGGACCTCAGAGGGCATCGACTTCAAGCCCGGGCTCAAAGCAGGATCACACCTGTGTAAATCATCTCATCCAAGGGTTTCTGTAACCTGCTTTTAAAAACTTCTCATGCAGATTCTAAAACCTCTCAGGTAATGCTTGATACTTTACATCTCCATAGTAAACTTGATCTGTAGATATGCAAGCACAGATAAGCTTTAGAAGCCTCCTATTAGGCAGGCAATCACCCTGTGTCTATATGTGCACCCATCAGGAACAAATTGACTCCTGACGGGAGCAATTCAGTGCAGGGCTACACGTGCCCTACTTTGTTCCCCTACCGCAGCCAGGGGGAGCTCCAGGTGCCAGGCACAAGTTGTTGCCCCACCTCCAAAGCAGCTGCCACCCCCAACAGGAGCTTGGGGCACAGGGCTGGGAAACAGCTGCTTGCGGGAGGGGACAGTTCACCTACCCTCTGCTGCCTGGGCTGACAAGGAGCAAACTGCTCCTGGTCAGAGGTCTACACATGCACTATTGCACAGTAGCTACTGTGTAGTTAATCTAATACCTGTATCTACAGGTAGTAACCAACCGTGTAGTAGACTAATCTACTGCACAGTAAATGCTATGCATGTGTAGATGGTGATGCTTTACTCCACAGTAAATTAGTCTACTATGCAGTAAAGTGTCTCATATAGATGCATCAAGTAAGGAGCGAGGAAGTTAAACAACTTGTCCAAATTCACACAAGTCAGTGGCAGAGCTCTACTCTTCTGAATCACTACCCATCAGACATGCTCCTGTGCTGCACTCAAAGGGATTAGGTATGGCATTATTATACTTATCCCTAAAGTTAGCAAAGCTTTCATATCAGTTCTTTTCTTTCACATTAGTCCTGGTTGAGCAGGATAAATTGCACCTACAGTAGAAACAGAAGCAGAAGGTAGGTCCTGGTGGCATCTTTGAGATGAACTGGTTCAGAGCAGTATGATTTTATGGAGGCAAAAAACTAGCTCATGAGGTGCTAGCCTCTCATAAGCCCATGCCTCTCTGAATCAGTTAGTCTGTAAGGTGCCATCCTCTCCTACCTTCTGCTGCCTTCAGACTAGCATAGGTAACAACCTCAGTAAAACATAACAGAACTATGTATAGCCCTTTCCTCCTGTTTTGTGAGGGCCCAGTTCTTTAGTTACACTTAGTCTCTGATATCAGTTGACCATTTCCCTTAGTTGCCTTTCCCCTGCATCTAGGAACTACTATTCTTGCTAAATATTTTTTAATTAAGATATTAATATGGCTAGCAGATGGATTCTGGCCTGGAAGCCCTGATCATGGCATACCTTATGCCATGGCACTAGTGGGAATTTGCAACTAGATAATGTTCATTCAGTAACCCCAAAAGCTAGGTTGTCTCCTTTGGATATTCATGTTTTTAAAAAAAAATTAGAGAGACCAGACACATGAGGTTTGTGGACAGAGATGAGATGAGACGATGATGAGAGATGATACACATGGAATCATAGGATTATAGAGAAGTAGGGCTGGAAGGGACCTACCTCCATAGGTCATGTAATTCAATCCCCCGACCAAGGCAGGATCATCCCTGTTCAAACCATCCTATACAAATCCATTGTCTAACCTCTTAGCAAAACTACACAGTCAACCCCAACACAACACCAAACATTAATGCTCTAACCTGCCATAAGTAAAGCAGGGGGATCACGGCAGTCTGACACTGACAAAGCCATGTGACACAGGCCTTGTTCCTGCCCTCTTGAAGTCCATTTGGATTGGGTCAGCAGCTCACACAGGAACAAAGGTAAGGTGGATTGTCATCCTCGAGAGGCATGCCAGCATGCAGTACATTTGCTGGTTTGTGCTGACTCTATAAATATCTCATTATCAAACTTGCCAACTCATACACCACACCCTGCCTCTGGCCAAAACAACCTGCTTCACAAAGGCACTGGTTAACCCTCAGCTTCAGAATATCTGATAATCAGCTGTAGCACAATGAATCAAGTCAGCTGCCAAGGACCTTCCCTTTACACAAGACAAATAAGCGAAGAATTCTCCATCAGGGCAAACTTGGCCCCTGTATACTCTGGCTTATATATATACCAGGTCCTTCCCTACAGCAACCATGTGGGCTCCTGCAAGATAACTGCCCTCTGGCGCACTAGTTTTGTCTTGTAACAAAGCTCATGAGTAACATATAATTACACCTTTATTCAGGCCCTGCCTTCTCCCTGCTCCACCTTTTCCAGAGTTTACAGTGACTAGTACACAGCCTCTGCTCACTCCCTATCCCACCTCTTTGTACTTCTTATTTATTGAGCGCTTGCCCAACTAGAGGGCAAAGAGCTCCCCTTTCCAAGAGCTGTTTATGTAATTTCATGTAATGCCCAAGATGAGTGCTAGGGATAGAGATGAGACAAAATATTTTTCCTCTGACTTTTCCCCCCCAGGTTTGCCTTGTGTACTATGACAGTGCATAGTGTGTCACCGTTTTCCACGTAGCGAGGGTTCAGCTGCTCCCCCTGCTCTGTGTGCGTGGGGTTTTCACAAGATAGCAGGAGAGAGAATGGAGACGAATGAGGTTATCAGAAGACAGACATTGGCAGGGACGGGGAGGGGGCTCAGGCGTTGTACCTCAGGGGTCATACCAGAAACTACCCAGCTTCAGCCCTGGCACTGCAGACACTAGTTTTTGACTAGGCTCTGTTCCAGTTCTCAGATCTGGCTATGTCCTGCTCAGCACTGGAAATGAAGCTGGGGGCAAGGTGTTTTTACTTCTACAGTTCATCGATTCTGAGGTTGGGAAAGACCTTAGCATAAGTTTCAGCACCTGGATATGGTTATCAAAGATATTCCTGCATGATATCTCTATGAGGACTTGCCTTTTTCCCCTGGGCAGACCCACTACTCTCATGTCATGAGGAGAGGCCACAGAGCTGCTCTCCAAGGATTTCTCCTGCATCGGAGGAAGTCCTAGCTAGCCCGATTTTCCAGGTTTTGGTCTAGAGCAGGGGTGAACAATTATTTTGGGCGGAGGGCCACTTACTGTGTTTTGGCAAGCCATCGAGGACCGCATGACACGCAGCCCAGGGCAGATAAATATTAATTTTCTAAATGTTTTTAGGGGCCCTGCAGGCTGGATTGAATGGTCTGGTGGGCCGCATCCAGCCCCCAGGCCTCCTTTTGCCCACCCCTGGTCTAGAGTGGGGCAAGGGAGCCATTATCTGATACAGAATCAGGCCCCTTATCTTCCCTCCCTATCTATTCTGACTATACATTGGTCTTTGAGGTGGCTTTAGCAGGGATTTACAAGTTTAGGCACTGTAAGATCCTGTGACAGTACTGCTCTGGTATGTCTTTTCAGGAGAAATCAGGTCTGCACATCATCTGACCATATGTTGCATGCTTATTTTGCACTAAGACAATCGCCAAGTTCAAAACCGAGGGTTTCATATCGTATATAAAATTGATTCTCCCATCCCACTCCACCAGTGCCTTCAGAATGAAAGAAAAAAAATCATTTCATGGGACTCTGGTTTTTGTTTTGGTTTTTTTTGTTTTTGGGGGGAGGGAGTTGGAGGGAAGGAAGACAAAAGATTCCTAGCTGTGTCCCCCAAATCAAATGCCTTCCTGTCCACCTCTCCATTTGTTTAGCTCCCAGAAGGCTGAGGTTTTTTGTTCCCCGGATGTTCTGTTTGGCACCAGTGGATCCTGGCTGTGATAGACCACAGAGTGAACATGAGCCCTCAATGGGATGGCATAGCAGCTGGTAGTGCAAATAAAACACTGGCATGCACCTACCGACGCATATCAAGCAAGACTAAGGATGCCATCCTCCTGCTGTACTTGGCTTTGGTGAGGCTGCATCCAGTTCTGGGCACCGCACTTCAAGAAGGATGTGGAGAAACTTGAGGGAGTCCAAAGGAGGGCCACATGTATGATTAGAGGGCTGGGGAGCAGGCCATATGAGGAGAAGCTGAAAGGCATGGGGCTGTTTAGCCTGGAGAAGAGAAGACTGAGAGGGGACTTGTTAGCAGCCTACAATTATGTAAGGGGTGTACATTAAGGCCTTGGGGAGCATCTGTTCACCAAGGCACCCCAGGGGAAGACAAGGAACAATAGACACAAACTACTAGCAGATTGCTTCAGATTGGACATAAAGGAAAAAATGTTTATGGTTCGAATGTCCAGGGTCTGGAACAGACTCCATCCAGAGGTGGTACAATCATCTACCCTTGAGATCTTCAAAAAATGACTGGATGCACACTTCGCTGGGGTCATCTGACCCCAGCAGTCTTTCCTGCTCAAGTGCAGGGAGGCTGGACCTGATAATCTGGTGAGGTCCTTTCCAGCCCCGAACATCTAGGAATGTATGAATCTTGCAGACTGTGGATCACCCCGTTCAGGCACTCTGGAACGTTAAACTGGAGCTAGTTATCTCAAAACTGGGAATTTGCTTCATCTGTTCAAGACAGAATGTGGGATATATTTACATGGCCCATTGAGACATATTCCTAGCCTCTTCCCATCAGCAAACGGGGGACAGACCGACTCCCACTCAGGACCTTGCTGCATCTGCCAAAAAACAGCAGCATGGAAAAAGGAACTTGTGTTTTTATTTCAGTAAGTTACCAGCACAGATTTAAACCACAACCCTGCCTGGACGCCTCTGATGGCTCCTTCGTGCTCCTCTGCGGATAGGGGTGAAGCAGAATAGAGTTCCTGAGAATTCTGCGAGTGGCATCGTGTCGGCATGTGTGGCCCTATGTTATCTCCACACGGGAAGCCCTGCCAATGGACTGCTGGAGACAGGACTGGCCTCATGTTGGCAGCAGGTGGCGAGTACCCAGCATGCTCTGCATTCTGGAATATGCGGACTTTGGTGTAGACCATAGGCTGTATCAGGCTGCGGTAAATGAGAGCATCCCTGAGGGCTGCTGTAGTTTATGGGTTTGCGCCCATGGTCAACAATTTAGGGTTCTTTCAGACCAAATGATTCTTGCATTTCTACACAGCCCTTGCCAAAGCAGAATCTCATATTGCATTAACAGGAATTAGACATCTCATTAGCAGATTTAAAATTCAGTCTGAAGTCTCTGGCTCCATCTGGCTAGGGGCAAAACACAGTACTTACCTAAAGCTGTATTTTATTCTATTGCATTTGAAATATTTTTTCCTCTCTGTCTTGGGGAAGTTGCCAACTCAGCTCATCCAAACATGCATGCATTATCTAAAATGACTGACTTGTCACGTTCAGCCCATTTTGAAGGAACCTAATCAGCTAATGTATCTAACTGAAATGTAGTTAACATATCAGCTAATGTATACACTACAGCGCTCCTGGGTATTGATAGAGGCTGATAAGCTGGTTTGTTCTGTGAGTGGTCATCATGAGATGGTTTAAGGTGAAGCCAAAGTTAGGCCTGAATCTCTCCAAGAAAACAATGGAGACATGTCCCTCCTTCTACCTCCCAGAGTTGAAGGCTGAGGCTCTTTGGAGTAGAAGAGAGGCCCCTGCTGCCATAAACTTCAGTGAATACATTACTGCAGCATCTTTTGAGGAATGATGGCAGATACGATGCTTTGAAGGTGAATCCTGTTTGGTTTTTTTGTGCTGATACATGGGAACTGAAGAAACAGAGGGAAGACTGAGTTCAGCACACATGGTGACTCTTACAGGACTCCCTTCTGCATCTGTAAATAGTTAATAAATTCACCACCAGTGGATGCTGCTTAAGAATGTGTAGTATAATTTTGAGGTTTTGTAGGACCTCAATAAAAATTGTTATGCAAGGCAAAGGACTTCTTCCAGCTGGTCTTGTACATCTTTATTTTAGGTCTGATTAATGAGGAAGAGACTAGTGAGACAGACAGAGAGGTTGGGAGAAGATGGACAACAGGTTAATGAACTGAACCAAAACCACCACATAGGTGAGTACTTCCAGCTCAGGGAGAGAGTTCAGGTGTCTACAGCTGGTCCCATGAGTCAGCTCCCAAAAGATATTTTCAATTGCCTCCTGGACTTTACAGCATTTTGGATTGTCAAGCAGAAGCAGAAGGACAAGAAACTGTAAGAGCTGGCAATACAGCAGCCTGGGAAGGGCAGCAGCATTTCTGTTCAGGCAGCACTAGAGACAGTCAATTGACTTTATGGCTCCTGCTAATCTCTCTCCACTGCACGAGTGTTAATGACCTTCTATCCTTTTTAATGGTCTTGATGTTTCATTATTCAAACTATTTTCTCTTCTGCGATTTTGCTGTCATTCTTTTTTTTTCTGCAATTTTTGCTGCCATTCCTGGTAATGTCTCTCTTCTTTTTCACAGCCCTACAGACTGTTTTTAACTTTAGCTAAAAACCTTAACTCAGGTGTTGTAATACTAAATTTAGGTGTAGAAATCAGTGACTGTGAAGTATTGGGGGTACTGTCAAGATGCTCAAGAATGCTAGATTTTGTTTTGTGAATAGTAGTAAGAGACCTACATTTAACTATAATGACTACAGGAATTACACTGTGTCTTTTGACTGTTTTAGCTAATCTTGCCTATTGTTGTGGGTTTTTTTAACTTTTTCGCTTCTTGGCCTCTTGAAAGCTCAGATCAAGTGTATTATCTAGCAAATTAGTGCACTTTCCAATAGTCATATTTGTTTTTGCTTTGATCTTAAAATGGGCTAATAATATATTGTTAGCCCCTAGTATATTGGTAAAGGTTCTTGTTTCTCTTCAAATGGAGAAAAAAAATGTGTTATATGGGATAATGTGCCATATTCCCTGCACCCCCTTTTTAAAAATCCTAGATCCACCCATGCCTAAGCCAAACCCATTTACCACGGGCCTGGCAAAGAGAATGAGAGTTTTGTCTTTACATTCCAAAGTCTACTCTGAGTCTGCAATGTGTTTTCTTCTAACTCATCCTAATACTGCAGCTCAGAGGTTACAATGTCTGGGTTGAAGCTCTAGCCACTATTTATCACTACAGTAAATAAGGGAAATATGGAATTTTCTCCCACAAAATATCATCCAAGTCCAGAGTTTAGTAGTAGAGGGGGAAAAAAAGCATGGGATATTTCTGTGCATAATGGGAGGATCCACAGTTACAGAAAGCAGATAAATATGTATAAGGACAAGGCCATTAGTTCATTGTTATGTTTCTTGCCCCTGGGCATCCTCAGTCCAGAAACAGTGCAGACACATCCATGCTGTGGTTCAGGTGGGCAAATTAGCATGGCTGTGGCACTACCTATGGTACCACACAGCCGTGGTTACACTCTTCCTGCTTTAGGACACAGCCTATTGAAAGAAGCACAGTGTATTTTAGGGTTCTGCTGCTGGGCACAATAATGTTACCAAGCAAAAACATCCTAAAATTCTCATGTCCAATGGTGTAAACTGATCAGAAACTGTCATCTTATAGGTGAGTCCATCACCATCCCATATGGGTTATGCTTCACTTTCCCATAAAACATCTGATACAGGACTCTATCACAGACAGGATCCTGGTCTGATCCATTACAGAAATCCCTAGGCATGTCTACACAAAGCACTTTACTGTGCATTAGACTACTCCAATGCACAGTAACACATCACCAGCTACATGTGCATGGGACTTACTGCATAGTAAATTAGGTTAATGCACCATGTGCTAGTACCTGGAAATACAGGTACTAGATTAATGGTGCATTAGCTATTGTTCAGTAGCACACATGTAAATGCTGACCAGGACCCCCTGCTGCCTGGGCTCAGCAATTTGCTCCCAGTCAGCCCAGGCAGCAGGGGGTCCAGTGCTGCCTGCCTGGCTAAGCCCCGATGCAGGTGGGAGCTGTAACAGCTGCGGGGGCAGCTGTCTCCCTGCCACATGGGGATCAGGACCTGTCCTGATCCCCACGTGATCGGGAAAGCTGTCCCAGCAGCCAGGACTAGCGTGTCCCAGCCATATGGAGACTGGATTGGGACCTGATTCCCATGTGGTCAGAAGAACCATTCCTACTGGGTAGGGACACTGCCTGTCAGCCACATGAGATCAGGAGGGTCCTGATCCCCATGTGGCTGTCCCTGCTCAGCAGGGATGCTGCTTGCTAGTCACATGCGAATCCCAGTTCCCACATGGCTAGCAGGCAACATCCCCACCCAGTGGGGATGGCTCTCCCAACCATGTGGGGATCAGGGCTGGCCCCCATGCTGCCTGCCAGACCCTGGGCTGGCACCCAGGAGAGCCTGGAGCTCCCCCTGGATGCTCCAGTGGGGCAGAGCAGGGCAGGTGCAGCCCTGGACTGGGCTGCTCCTGTCAGGTGCAATTTGCTCCCGAGAGGGGTGCACATGTAGACTTGTGCCCCAGAGCACTTTAATGAGCCTAAATTTTCTGTGAAGAAAATTCAGGCACATTAATTGCATATGTAGACGCATCCCTTGTTTCCATATCCTAGTCATCCCTCCCCACCCAAACCATGGTGCAAATTGCAGTAAGAACATCTGACCCCACCACATTTTTCTAGCCTCTATTGGCATAAGAACTGTATTCTTCAGTACATTAAATGAGTCCTCACCTATGTATGATTAATCCCCCAGGAGTTAGTGGCAGAATAACTTAAACTTCCACAGCCATAGTGAAGCCTCACATCTTCAAAAAGGCCAAATGTTGCATATGTTATAAAACCACTAGCCATGCAACTAAAACCAGAACAAACCAAACAAACCAAGCAATACACAAAACCCAAGCTAAAACCATCTCAGTCATGGTAATTGCCCTTACACAAAAGAAAATAAACAGACATCCTGTCTGTACCTGGAGTTTGGTTCCCTCTGGGCCTCCACTGTTTTGCAGAGCCTCAAACATGCAGGCCCATAATTAAGAAATGCTGTAACTGGTAATAAGAAGCCCTTGACAGTATGTATCTAGAGCACGATACTTAATGACTTTAATAACATACAAGATTAAAGAGGGACATAAACCCAGACATCTGTGTCATACCTTGTATAAATCAAAGGGGCTGCATAACTTAGTGCAGGGGGTAGCAACCTAAAGACCTTGGATGAGATTCAGTGTCTGGAGACACTGGATACAGCCCCAAACCAGGGGGTTTTGGCAGCATTCATCAGTGGAGAGTGTCACCTGTGCTGTACTGTGGCCAGCTAGGGGCAGCTTTGCCCGTGCTGTGTTGTGGCCAGGCACCAGGTGGCAGTGGCTGGGTCACAGCACTGACCCACCTTGGACCTCCCTAGGTCATTCCAGCCCAGTGCCAGAAAAATGTTGCTGACCACTGGCTTAGTGGACTGAGAGATATACACTAGAGCTGTGTGAAGCTTTGGGTGCTGATTCGGTTTGGAGATTTGGCCCAATTCGGTGGCTGAATCTCTGAATCCAAACTGAATCAGGGGACCAATAAAACAGCCCGAATCAATTTGAAGCTCTCTGAATCTTCAGAAAAGATTTGCAGAGCTTTGATGATTTGGGCAGCCCCCACCCACTGTAGCAGGGACCTAGAGATGGACTCGGAGTCAGTAAGTAGGGCATGGAGGAGAGGGGACAGGGGGAGGGGACCATGAGGGGACCCCTGTCAGCTCCCATCCCTTGCCTGCTTCCCCCAGCCACCCCCCTCGTGCAAAGCCCCCCATGCAGCGTGGGGCAGTGTGGGGAGCGGGCATCGCCCCCCGCCTGGCAGCACCCGCTGAGTCGGGGCTTTTTTTTTTCAAATGCCAGGAGCTGGGGTGGGCAGGGCAGCCATTGCTGGGCTGGGAGAAGGGCAGGGGATGGGCCTGACTGATTCGGAGATTCAGCAGCAGCCAGATCAACTTGGGACAGTGATTTGAATCACTGAATCGAATCGCTGTCCCCCAAATCAGCCAAATCTGAATCCGAAGCGAATACTAGCCACTTCACACAGGCCTAATATACACAGGTCTTTGCTGATTTTCTAGAGGTCTTTCCATCAGAGGGCTATAACGGGCCAAGGTCATGCTTTCCCAAACCCACAGACCCCCATTTCTCCAGAAAATTAGGCCACCGATGCTGATTTTCATACCCTCTTTGGCCACTGAAGTGACATTAAATGTTAATGCTGGTTGTATCAGCATCACATTAGAGACAGATAGTCACTGACAAGAAGACTTGCAAACAGCATCTGTGACCCCACCCAACCCTAGCCCTAAGATCATGAAGAGCCCCATTTTCATGGAGCATCCTCAGATGGACTTTCCCAGGGCACAGAGAAAGACCCACTAGGTCCTGGAGCTTCCCTCTTCCCAGTCCCACAGCAACAGCTTTGCTGAAGCTATATCCCTTCCCTTTGAAGAAGCAGAAGGGAGTCTGAGGCTAAAGTGAGGATTTGCTGCCTTTCCACTCACAGGCTTTCCATTTTGGTCACACTCTATCCTTTTGCTTATTCAAGAGCCTCTTAAGATGTGACCCTAAATAATTTATGTGAAGTACTGTCAGATTCCTATAGAACGCTATTGGCTTGAGGCCTATTCATTTCTAAAAGGACTCCTAAAGTTGTCAAAGGATTCCCTCTGAAACAAACTCTTTGTTACCTCCTGTACCTGTACCTGCTTCCATAGACTGGCTTCAAATAACCATTTTGAATAGCTCCTTTCTCCTTAAATAGTCCCAATTAATGGGATTTCTGAGCCTAACTATAAAGACCTGTAATGCAAGGATCAAACTGTAGAGTGGAGTAATCAATTTAGCTATAGAAGTAGAAGATTCACTGAAATCTGTCCCAAAGGGTGCATCAACACAACACCACTTCTCCCAATTGCAATTTAGACACTTACATCTTAAGTCCAGCGTCTTGCTTCTTTCCACATGAGTGAAGCAAGTATGAGGTTATAATTATTATACAAAACATGTACCCTCTGGTTTGGCTACACACGAGCTGATCCATGTCTTTGGAAGATGTGCCCAACATCTAACATTGCATCACTCCATAGCATTACAGTGAATTCAATACTTCAGCTGGATGCAATTAATCAAAATGGGCTTCCAAAGCAGTAATATGATAGCACAGCTCTGGGAGATGCCAACAGGGCACTGGGCAGCATTGGAAAATAAAGTGGATGGGAAGAAATGTGATGGGATAACACAGTGCACAACACAGCAGGGAGGGGCAGGAAGTGCTATCATAGGAGGAGGGGAATGGGATGGATTGGTGCAATGGGATAGCTTAGTTCTGTGCTAAGCCAGAAAAGCAATGGAAGAGCATGGTATAGTGAAACGCCACGAATGTCGTGGAATGGCATGGTGCCACATGGCTCACTGCAAAGCGAGATGGCAATGAAACAGCCTTGTGCCAGATGATGCCAAGAGTGGTACAATGACATGGAGCAGTGCAACATGCCATGGAAAGCCGGAACAGGTGAAGCACTGCCAGACAGCATGGCACAATGACAGCTGAGGAATTTGATGATACACTACAGAAAATTACATGAAAAACCCCCCAAAAGTCAAGTTTAGAGGGGAATAAATCATTTGTTTTACTGGTTGGCAAAAAAAAGCCCTACATCTTCTAAATGACCTTCATAGAGGAGAGACAGTTCTAAAGTTGCCATTATCTGAGCTGAACAGCTTTGCTACACCCAAACCTTCATTCCAAAATGAATTATTTCCTAAAGCTGATTATTGCCAATGATTTGTTTTTAAGGTGGCCAAAAGATGAGTCTCTTATGGCCTAAAGGTGCAGTCTGCTGCTGGTGCAGTGCTGGTATGCAACCAGAAAACAGGTCTGTGAAGTTTGGTCCTTTAAAGGAGTCATTATAGTCCCAGAGGAATGTTGCCCAACTGAGCAGTGGAGTGGAGAAAGGGTGACACACTGTGTGAACAGAGGGAAGTGCAATTCCTTCACCCTAAGTACTGGCTCCTGTTGAGGTAGGTTGGTGGGGGGGTTTTCATCCCATCCTTTTTTGAATTTTTAAGTTTTGTGTGTTCTGGCAAACTAAAGAATAAACATTCTCTGTGGGATTTGCTTACAATTCCCTTCCTTGTAATGCCTGAATCATCATGGACAGTCTTCTACCTGCAGCATTTCCCATGCGTCCATGGCACAATCAGCCTTCACACCAAATGCTCTCATGTGTTTTATTAAGCCACCTCTCCTTGCCAATGTAAAACATTTCCTTCCAGAACCAGCAACCAGTCACCTTGGCATCTGTTCAGCCAAGAAAACAATTCTGCAAACATCGCATCCATAGCACTCTGGACATGAAAGCGAGAAAGGCCTTATGTGCCTTGCCAAATGCACTCCTTAATCCCTTAGCAGCATGATACAGGGCAGTGAAGGAGGAGATATTTAGAGTCTGAGTAAGTGTGCAAAATGTTTTTTTTTTTCTGAGATGGAGTTTCTAAATAACAGTGAAAGCCTGTATATAGTGAGGCTGGGTTTAAAGCAGGACTCAATCATCAAGTTTTTCTTAACATGATGGGCCACAAATTAATTTTTAGATAGATTCCATTCTGTGACATCTATGTTTCATAAACACTGAAGTGTCTCAGCTGGCATGGGTTTATTTAGTATAGAATCCATACTCAAGCAGGGAAGCTCAACTGAGTTTTAATTTACACTTAGACTCAGGCCATGGAGTTTATATCTGGATCTAACAAGTACATAAGGGGTGTGCATCAGGATCTGGCACCTGTTCACCAGAGCACCCCTGGGGATGACAAGGTCCAACAGTCACAAACTCCTGCAAGACCATTTTAGGCTGGACTTAAGGAAAAACTTCTTTACACTCTGAGCCCCCAAGGCCTGGAACAGACTCCCCCCAGAGGTCATGCAAGCACCTACTCTGGACGCTGTCAAGAAACATTTGGACATTTATCTTGCTGGGATCCCTTGACCCTAGCTGACTTCCTGCCCCTTGGGCAGGGGATTGGACTCGATGATCTGATGAGGTCCCTTCCAGCCCTAATGTCTATGAAAATCTCAGTAGTTCTATAGCTTAAGATGGTGCCAGTCAGATCTCCTGGTGTTCAGTAAATTCTATATAAATAGTATGGGACTACTCCTGTCCTCTCCTTCACACAACATTGCACCACAAGCCAGCTGTATTCTAGTGGTGACACTGGTTTTCTGTGGACCCTCAAAGTATTGGACCCTGCAAGAAGCAGGATGCAAGTCTTGGTGGATCAGTGGTCTTGTCCATTGTAGTTTATCTAGTGTAGTAATTGTTTATCTATGGTAATGACGGTGTTTATGTGTTCATAAATCCCTAGAATAGGCCTTGCCCAAAAATAACCAGTAAAGGCAGGCAATTACCTAAGTCTTATATGTTGACTTGCAAAAGTATTTATTCATTTGCCATCTACAGTACAATTTCTAAACAAGCAGATGAAATCTGATTCATACTTTTCTGAAACCAGTTACCAGGAGATCATGATTTACGCAGCATCCATTGTCTGCAGGGTGCTCCATGGACATCCATGAAGATTCCTGCCCAAAGAGTTTACGCTTAACACAGACAAATTTCAAACTAGGGGGGGAAGAGGTGCAACAAAAAAGTGAGTGACTTCCCTGAGATGCTGAGCACTCCTTTTACAGCCCTGTGTTGTTGTCTGACTTTTTACCATTGTCTGTTATCATAGAATCATAGAAGTAGGGTCGGAAGGGACCGTGTAGATCTTCAAGTCCGACCCCCTGCCTGGGCAGGAGAGAAACTGGGCTCAAGTGACCCCAGCCAGGTAGGCATCGAGCCGCTTCTTAAAGACCCCCAGAGTAGGAGCCAGTTAGACTGTTAGACTACCCCTTATCTGAAAGGAGGGCTTGAGTTTATGTACCTTGTGGAAGAGAGGTGCTTTGAGCAGATGTTTGCATCCTAATTGTAAGCCATAATAAATAAGAAACCAGCAAAAAAGGAATTAGACAATGAAATGCAAAAAACTCTTGTGAACACACCACAGCTCAGATGCTCAGAAGTCAAGGCTGTCCCACCTCTGAAATCCCCTGAGTGCTTTTTATTTTTGTGATTGGCCAGAAAGTTCGGACCCCTCTGTGCACAACAGCCACAGGTTACTGCCAAGAAAATGTATGTTTTCAGAAAAATATGCTTGAATGAGCATTGGAATGTGTAGCAAATAGCCTAGCACATGAGAGGGGTTTACCCTACCCAACATGAAGGGAAGAAAAATGAACAGCAGCATTTTGTTTCATACCTGGGTGATTTCTGTGAATTTTGTCATTTGGGTTTGGTTTGGGGCCTGACACATTTATATTGTGATTCTGCACCACATTTAACTTTGTGTTTGTTTTTATCATTAATATCAGTAATAGCATTCACAATATCAATATTCATATCATTATTACTAATAATGCAAATCTCGTCTATAATACCTTCAGTCTGCAGCTCATTCAAACAAAGCTAGGCTCTTCTCTTTTGCTGTCCTTACCATAGAAGGTGACCAGGGTGGAGATCAAATAAAAATAACTGATTCTGGGGTTCAAAGGCTTGCATGAATTGAGGGAGAACAAAACCAAAGGTCCCCTTGTCAAGTGAAATCAGTGAGTAGGCCTAGACTTATTAATAAATAAGTGATAATAAATACATAGGAGAGTCAGCCAGACAGGTGAGGCCTATTACTGCCTTTATTCACAGGGAGTAGAGTGGCAGAATCAGACCTGAAGTATGGAGGAGCCCAATTCTGCACCACCCTGTACCCTTGAAGAAAGCAACTTGACCTATTATTAAAAGAACGTTTAAACAAGTGGCTTTTTTCATATACTACATTACTTTTTTATTGCTTAGTAACCTTAGAAACAGGCAGGTAGAACTGATCTGCCAGGCCACTGAACATAAACTTTATACTCACGAGTACCCGTTCTTAATGCGCAGGATCAAGTGACACCCACTTTTCATGTCCTAAATTAGTGCCCTTCCCACAAGATCATCCTTCCTGTCCATGCTGGGCCTGCTCTGACACCCTATTTCATTCAGAAGAGTGTAGTCAACAATGGTCATCTCTCAAGCCTGGAGACTGGCCAACAGCAAAAGGGTAATTTTATTAAATATGACTCGAGATCAAAATGGCTGAGCATCCAAAGGTACTTAACATGCCCCAGAGCAGTGCTGGGTGCCCCCAGAGAACTGCAGCCTTTCATCAGTTTTTACAGCACAAGACATCCAAAGGTTTGTGTTCTTAGTTCCGCATATCCAGAGGCTGGAATGTGCAGAAATAAATTCATAAATAGAGATACATACCAAAAAAATGGCGACTTATGAAGAGCCAAGGACATTTTATATTGCTTAGAACAGGGCTCCTGGATCCTATTCCTGGCCTGGCGACTTACTCACTGCTGAGAATCTGTAAACTCCAGGTCTCCCAGCTGTAACAGCCATCAAGATTTCCCAAGCATTTCTCTAGCTTAAGTGCATGGTATTACTAAATTCACAAAAATTTTCCCTTAACTTGCCTGTGCACAGACCAGCTTGATCAGAGGAAGCTGCCCTACCACCTCTCCATAACTTCTCTCTTTGCCCCTTCTTTCATTTCACAATTACTTTTGTTAATGAGCTATTGTATTATTTATATCATGCTATAGGGCTGCATTTCATAAAAGAGACATAGCCCCTGCCAGCCAATCTTACTTATTGTCTTGAAGATCCTTGTGTTGTAACCTGTGCTGACTCAGTGCCCGGCACACTGTTCTCTGGGAATATTTAGGAAATATAGGGCATGTCTACACATGCTGATTTAAGGCATATTAGTCATTTTTAAGGTGCATTAAGCTTATGGGTCTACATGTGCATGCCCTTAATGTACTTTAAAAATGGTGGTTTTAGATTATTCACACCTAAATTTGATACCTGCTTTTCCAGGTATCAAATTTAGGTGCAAATAGTTAAAGCACCTTAACACATTTGTAGATGGGCTAAGGCACATAAACTCTGTGCATGTCAACTGACGTAAGACTAACTTGAGTCCCCAGTTGGTCTGCACACTGCATTAATGTGCAGTAGCATGTGCACAGGTAGATGTGTGCCTATGTTGCCTTAATGTGCATTAGGCAAATGTGCATTAAGTTTAGGCGTGCATAAAAGCACACGTAAACATGCCCATATAGAGGTTGACAAATCTGCTGCAGCTTAGGCTTCCAGAATTGGGTCTTTCAGCACACTTAGTAAATGCTTGTGTTTTTTAGGACCAGAGAGCTCATCACGTTCAATCCCTGCTGCTATGACCTAAATAGAGGCACAACGATGCATGTATTTTAAGGTGCATGTATTTTAAGGTGGGATACTACCATCGTAAACATCACAATCTAAACAAATGCCTTTAAGTTATTGATGCTACCTTAGATTGTTAAAGCACTATGAGAGTTTTATCATTTACTTTGTTCATTACTGTTTGTATTTCTTTCTTCCACAGGCTTCAGCGGGCTTTAAATCAAGCCCTTATTGGCAACATCCTATCTTGGGCAATAAAAAGCAGTGAAGTCAGGTTCACAAGTAGAGTCTTTGTGAAACCACACTTGTACTCCAAGCACTGCAGGCCAATGCTGGGTTGTTCAAAAGCAACTGCTTTCCTCCAAATTAAAAAACAAGGAAATAGCCCTTTTTTGCTTTGCAGTTTGCTGAATGCTTATGTTGTCATTCTGGTTGACAGTGTCTCTTTGATTCTTTCCGCCATCTCTGTATGCTTGACTGCTATTTTTACCATACAGGCTCAGCTACACTTAGTCATGTGGCTCTGGTTTACTTTGGAGCTAGTATAACTGGCAATCATTTCAATGCTCAGTCTGTGGAAATGAAGCATTTACACGTGAAATTTAACAGAAAGATGGAAGACTGAGGAAGGGAAAACTGAACATATTCTTTTATCATGGGCAATGGTAAGAAAAGACAGTAATGCTGTAATGCAGTGACTCTCACCTTAATGTGAGATAAGAACATACTCTGGCCCTCCTTACCAGCAGGGCCCTACTCACCAGCCAGTTGCTTGACAGACGTTGTGGGGCTGAGGAGTGCTATAGGTGCAAAGAGGATGTCTACACAGCCAAAGAACTGCACTAGGGAGAATGACAGTGAAGCAGCCCATACCCCTGGGTATGCACAGCATCCCAACATCCCTGTAAAGTAGCTGCCTTCCTGAGGCATGGGCATGCATCACCAAGCCCTCCTGAGAGATTGAGGTGATGGCTCCCACCTCACCCCAACCTACACCCCAGCCCTAGATTACTGGGTTGTATTACACCTGTGTGGGGTGTAACACATACAGGTGGGCAGACTGCTTCACTATGGTCCTTCCTGGAGCAGTCCTTTTGACATCCTTGCAGATTGTCTCATACAGTTCTCAAAGCGCTTGGTTGATGGGAGGCTTGAGTGTAACATAGACTTCTGGGTCCAGAGCTGGCCCCTCTAGGTCAGAGTTGAGTAGGGGATTTGACATAGCCCCTGCCTCTGTGCTACCTATTCAGTGGATAAATGCAGTACACTATAGCTTCCAGTGCTGTCAGACTAGCACCTTTCATTAGGGTTATAGCCACTTAGAGGAAGTAAACAATGTTCAAGCCAATGGGCAGGTTAGACTGGTTAGAAACCAGGCTTCATTTCCGTGAGGGGGTGGTAAGAAAAGAGCAGAAGGTGTTGCAGTGGCTATGACTTATTTGGATTTTAACCCCTGGACTAACTGCCTTGAAAAGGCTAATGTAGAAAACTGTTTTTTTTGCCACCAAGAAGGAGCCGGAGAGAAGTCCAGTTAGGAAGAGGCTGCAGTAACTAATGGGTTCTCAAAGCATTTTACCCTTTAATGCACATGGGGAGAATGAAGCAGAGAGAGAGTTTAATGAATTGCCCAAGGCCACAAAAGAAGTCAGGAGCAAAATCCTTGGGCTCCTGACTTCCGCATCCTCAACTATCACATTTATAGCAACATTGTGCTACTTAATAGAGTTTTTAAAGAGCAGGATAAGAAAAACAATGCCATCCTGTAGGCTATTATACTTAAAGGAATGAGAAGAAATCCCTGCCTGGTACCCATTCCAACCTCTCCCTTTCTAGCCTGTTACTCATCTCAGCTCTTGCCCGTCACTGCTTGCATTCATTCCAGCCTAACTCCATCACTGCCTGGTTTCAACCCAACCTGTTTTCAATCCTTCAGCCAACTGAATTTACACTCGAGCTTATGTTACTACTCAACTGATGAATACAGTACAAGGGCTGTGACTGAGAATACCTCTTCACATATCTGATAAAGCAGCATGTTTGATCACTCTGATGGAGACCACAGAAATTAAAAAACAAAGATTGTTGTCCTCTTACTTTGTGGCTATATCGCTTTTGATCTCTTGCGTGTTTTTAAATTACAGTATGGAGGAAATGCCAGACATCCCAGATCTTTGTATTGCCTCTTAGAGATTATTTTCCGAGAGCACCTTTTTGGAGATGATTGACAATAATTCTTTAAGAAGTCAGAGTGCTCAGGAAGATACCTGCAGCTTATGAATATAACCTAGTCTTAGGTCCATATGGGTCTAAGAAAGAATTAACTTGCTTAAAGCTCTAGAGTCTTGAGAGCCAAGTGAATAAAAGAAGAGGAGAGTTAAAGTAAAAGTTAATTAGCTATCACCAGAAAAAGCCCAGGCAAGGGGCATTATTTTAGGTTAACTTTTTCCGTTACAAATTAGACCACTTCAAGAACTGGGTTCATAAATACATGTTATCTGAGAAAAGAAAAGCACCTTGCCCTTTTGACACCCCTTTGTCCAGATCTTCACAATGTATTGACTTTCCTCAGCCAGAAGCTAGACTTCAAATAAGGGGGTTTCCTCAGCTAGTCTGTGTCTCAGAGTGTAAAAGAAATGGGATTCTTCCAGTTGTCACCTTCAGACTGAGCAATCAAACAATGCAGTCTTATTCTAATTAGGATTTTGACCTCAAGATCCTTCTTTCTCTGTGGTAAGAGAGGATTTCCTTGCTACTAGAGCCAAAAATGACAGATGCTTTTCTCCCCACCACCTCAGCAGGATCCCTCAAACATTTTTCTGGAAATGTAGACACCTGTTCACATGTATAACATGCACACACAAAATTTAAACTATCCAAGACCCTGGGAGGAGGAAGCCCTTGCTAGAAAGAAAAGAAATTTCAGCAAGGCGCACACAGAAGTGCAGCTCCCAGGTCTAACTCATGATGCTTCACAGCACCTTCTGACCCAACAGACATTAGCTGTTGGGTTGGGAGGGTGGGAGGCCAAGCTCCAATTTGGAGCCTATCCAGGGAGAGAGGTTGAGTCTCTTCAGCCTCTTCCCGCAGCTCTGCCCCCCATCTCCCAGTTCCCATTCTGTCTCAAGATGGGAAGGGGAGAAAGCAGGGGAGGGAGGTCCACTTCGGAGTGCCTTCATTTGTGGCTTCATGTAATGAGGGTGTCATGGGATCAGGCCCTTTTAAAGCACTCTGCAGCTGTGCACTTGTATCATGGTCATGGCTGCAGAGCACTTTCAGGGGCCAGATCAGGCAAAAATTGTCAGTTTTGTCTACAGAAAAATAAGCCCATAGTCCCAGCCAGCGTTATAATAATTGTTGGCTAATGGCTGCTCTTCTGTGGCAAGACAGCTGCTACTGGCAGAACTCTGTGCCTCTTGTATGCATGCACACATCAAATGTAGAATGGAAATGGTGATGGTGAACACGATGGAGAAGGTACACTAGAAGGGAAAGGGTGTGTTTCCATCTAGCATGGCTAAGAGATGCACGTACTACAGAGGGTTTTTTGCTCTGCTACTTAAGTCTAGGAATCACCCCAGAGGCAAAGTCATAACTCTGCCACCCGCAGGAGTAGCACACACCTATCATCAGCCCCCTATTTGGTCCCACAAGGGACACTAATCTATCATACACCTCATGTCAAATAAATAGGACCGGAATTCATGGGACATTCACTAGGACTGTAATTCATGGGATATTCTAAAGCCAGGCATATTGAGCAGGGACCGGGACATCCCCCACACCGGGATTCCAGACGGACCCAGGGGAGGCGCAGCCAGGCCCAGGGTCAGAGAGGACCTAGTCAGGGAACTTCTGGTGGGACTGGACATGTTCAAATCAGCAGGTCCAGACGATCTCCACCTCAGGGTGCTGAGGGAATTGGTAGAGGTCATTGTGGGACCCCTGGCACAGCTTTATGAGCACTCATGGTGCTCTGACAAGGTGCCAGAGGACTGGAAAAGGGCCATTGTGGTCCCCATTTTCAAAAAAGGGAGGAAGGAGGACCCAGGAAACTATAGGCCCGTTAGTCTTACCTTGGTCCTGGGAAAGCTCTTTGAGAAAATTATCCAGGAACACATCTGCGAGGGACCAGCAGGGGAGATTATGCTTAGAGACAATCAACATGGGTTCATTACAGGCAAGTCCTGTCAGACCAATCTGGTTGCCTTCTACGACCAGGTCACAATATCATTGGATGTAGGTGTTGAGGTGGACGTAGTCTTTCTGGACTTTAGGAAGGCCTTTGACACTGTCTCTCACCCCATTCTCATTAAAAAATTACGTGACTGTGGTGTTGATGCCTACACAGTCAGATGGGTTGCAAATTGGCTGGAGGGGCGCACCCAGAGGGTGGTGGTGGACGGGTCATTTTTGACCTGGAGGGATGTGGGCAGTGGGGTTCCCCAGGGTTTGGTCCTCAGGCCCGCGCTGTTCAACATCTTCATCGGTGACTTGGACGAGGGGATGAAAAGCACCTTGTTCAAATCCGCAGATGACAGTAAGATGTGGGGAGAAGTGAGCACACTAGAAGAGAGGGACAGGCTAAAACTAGATCTGGACAGGTTACAGGGGTGGGTGGATGAGAACAGGATGGGTTTCAATACTGACAAGTGTAAGGTACTGCACCTGGGGAGGAAGAACCAGCAGCATACCTACAGGCTGGGGAACTCCCTTCTCGTCAGTGCAGAGGCAGAAAAGGATCTTGGAATCACTATTAATTCCAAGATGAACATGGGCTGCCAATGTGAGGACGCGGTCAGGACGGCTAACCGCACCTTGTGCATCCACAGATGCATCACAAGCAGGTCCAAGGAGGTGATCCCCTCTATGCGACATTGGTCAGGCTGTAGTTGGAGTACTGTGTTCAGTTCTGGGTGCCGCAATTTAGGAGGGATGTGGACAGCATCGAGAGGGTCCAGAGGAGGGCCACTCGCATGATCAGGGGCAGCAGAGCAGGTCCTATGAGCGGAGGCTACGGGACCTGAACCTGTTCAGCCTCCACAAGAGAAGGCTGAGAGGGGAACTAGTGGCCATCTATAAACTTACCAGGGGGGATCAGAGGAGAATGGGTGAGACCCTGTTCCCCTGAGCACTACCGGGAGTAACAAGGAATAACAGCCATAAGTTGATTGAGAGTAGGTTCAGACTAGACATCAGGAAGCACTACTTCACAGTCAGGGCGGCTAGGATCTGGGACCAACTTCCAAGGGAAGTGGTGCTCGCCCCTACCCTGGGGGTCTTCAAAAGGAGGCTAGATAATCACCTAGCCGGGGTTGTTTGACCCCAGCATCCTTTCCTGCCCATGGCAGGGAGTCAGACTTGATGATCTGCTCAGGTCCCTTCTGACCCTATCAACTATGAAACTATGACATTCATTGGCTTATGCCAGGGTAGTGGGGTAGAATATATATTTGCAGCATCATACCTATTTGCTATCATCTGTTTTGTGATCTCTGATTTAGATGGTATGGGATAAGTGAAGGCTCCTATTGAAAAAGGGCTCTGAATCTTCACCTGAAAATGATACAGGGCTCCTAAACACTGGCACAAATAAGGCAGTAAAACTGAGGTCATTCCAGGTCATAGTGCTCATGGTATTCACCACCCCTTTTCCCACTCCTGGCCTCATATACCAGGGACCTTAAGCATGCAAACATGTCCTTCATATGATATTCTATAGCCAGGCATATTGTTTTTCACACCATCTTTCATGTTTTCAGATACAGGTCTTGTTCTAACACAGACAACGGTCGCTAGCCTAGCAGGCAGCTTTCCCACTTTGTGAATCTCGTAGATATGCAGCATGATCTGGAAGGCCACAAAGCAGGTTTGGGGACTCTGAGGGTGTTGAAGGAAGTCACACTAGTAACTCAATGTACAATGCCTCTCCAACCAAGACAGCATTGTTTTAGATGGTGCCGTCTTTCCGGTGAAGGGCTGACTAATTGTAAAATGTAAGTCCCAGACCCTTTGGCTATGACCAGGATACAAGGCAAGATGCCAAGGCAAGTTGGCACAGTTTGGATAATTGTCTTCTCCCCATGTCAATCGCCTAGCAGTTTCAGTTAGACACAGCTTCCTTTATGTCCTTATTACTGTTTGATTTATTTGATGGGCCAATAGCTTCAGTTGATAGGTTCTATCCCAAAAATGGCTGCGTTTCATTAATGAAACAATCCTCTAGTCTTTACTTAATTCACCAGGGGAGTGAGAGGCTGAATTAGTTTTGATTTGAATATTTATAAAAGACCCTGAAATCCTTGGACACAGTATTTTTGCTGGCAAAAATAATGATATGAATAATTAAATATTACTCCAGGTAGTAAATTGCTTTTTCTCTTTCCATGGATGAAAGTTTCGATTGTGTTCTGTAAATCTGCTGTACTCTGTGAAAGCTTTAATAGCATTGCTGCTTGTGCATTAATATGATCAGGAACTCTATGCTATCATTACTTGTTTATATCAATTTCAAAGAAGAAAATAAAGAACTTAAATTTTCCAATAACTTGAATATATCAGCACATGTCCAAATTACTAGCCTGTGCAAAGTGGCTAGTATTCACTTAGGATTCGGATTCGGTCGATTCAAAAGAGAGTGATTCGATTCCGTGATTTGAATCACTGTCCTGAATCAATTCAGCCAAATCACCCAGGCCAGGCCCATCCCCGCCCAGTCTCCTAGCCCTGGCAATGGCTGCCCCTCCTGCCCCAGCTCCTGGCACTTGGGAAAAAAAGCCCCGATTCACCGGGTGCTGTGGGAGTGGGTGGGACTCAGGGAGGAGGGCTGGGGGAGCAGGCAGGGGATGGGGCCTGGCAGGGTCCCCCCATAGTCCTCTCCCCCCTCCTCCAGCCCCCGCTGTCTGCCCCCCACTTAGCAGCTCCAAGTCTGGCTTCAGCTCCCTGCCCGAATCATTGAAGCTCTCCGAATCTTTTCTGAAGATTTGGAGAGCTTTGAACTGATTCGGACCTTTTTATTGGTCCCCTGATTCAATTCAGATTTGCAGATTCAGCCACCAAATCAAGCAAACAGCTTGAACCAAAGCATCCTGGGATGCCGTGGGACTGAGTTAACTTGAATCTGGAAAGGATCTGAGACAGAAGTTCAATAAACCATTTAACCTAAATCAGTTAAGTCTGATACTACATCCATCCAGGTTTATCTTAAACTGGTTTTGGCCATTTTGAAAGCAGTTTATGTGCACTGGACTTCTGTTGTGTTACAGATTTGAACCAGTTTCTGATCACATATACTGGTTTATGTGTAATTTCTGTCCCTAGCCCTAGTGGCGCACCTACAAACTTTATCGTCACCAACAACATGGATGAATTTTTCTGGAATGGCCCATTCAGCAGCCAAGTCTTAGCTTCTGCTTGAAGACTTAGTATATGCTGAAAGAACTGAAAATTAGATGAGAAACTGATTTAAAAGTGCAATGTACTCCCAAACAGTGGGAAAAGGACTCTGGATTGTGAATATAAAATTAGTAGGAAGGCAGCAAAATCATAGCTTATACACGATAAGATATCGCATGGAATTTAAAGGACTCTGAAGAGCCTGGAAAGATGTAGCTTTTAAGTGTAGAAAGAATTTGGCCCATATGGCATATTATAATCATGGTATAAAATTTGTAGTCATGATTGCAAAGTGTTAGACACTGTAAATTTGAACTTTAATTTTTATTTCCTTTGTAGAGCCCAGTTAAGTCTCCTACTACTGTAAAATTTGAAAATGACTGTCCATAGCTTTCTGACAGGAAGAAAAAATTTCAGTCCCACCCCATCACTCCGAATTGTGCCACTAATTTATACAAAGATGGATATTCTGAAATTAATTCATGAAGTACAAAAGGAGAGAGATACATTTCTTATATCAGCTTCAAAGTGGCATGAATACTTACAGGCACACTGATATCATCCCAATATCCTCTTGAGATGTTGAGACCCCAGGGTCCTAACTGTACAGTATGCATTGCTCTGTGAAAAGATGCATTAGACTCTTGACATTCAGACTTAGTTTATAATACTTTAGAATTAGCATGTGTGACTTTTGCATATCAGCTCTGATCACTGTGAGCTGGTCTACTTTCATACAGGTTAGAATCTGTATCTATAAATCCACTCTTTTTATTAAAGTCTTGCTATGCTGTGACTCCATTACAGTGCTGCTTGCGTATTTCTTACATGCATCAAAATTAATAAGAAAATCTGCACCGTCTATGCAGAGGAACAGGAAGCTCTAGTGTCTGGACTACACCCCCTATTGTATCAAATTCCAAGTGGCCAGTGCATATATTTCCACTTCATCCTCTGAGGACTAAATAGCTGAGTATGGGATGAAATCAAAGCTACTTTCCTTAGAATTTCAGGATTTCCAGAGAACTGCAATTTGACCTTGGCAAATCCATTCAACATGCGTCACATTTTCCCCATCAATGAAACAGGAGTAACAGTCTAGATCAGTGGTTCTCAACCTTTTTAGACTCAAGGAATCCCTCCTTAGACTCGAGGCACCCCTCAGAAAATGTCAGCTCTTCGTTTTCACATTTTTTTTGGCAATAGAGCAGTTTTTCTGTTGCAAAGGATTCCGAAAGACCACAAAAGTTTAGAACATATATAACACTATGCAACCCTATTTGAAATCTCTGGCCACGTCCCCACATGCAGGCATGTGCAGTTTGTAGAGGATTTTTTGGTAGGAAGAAAAAAAAAAACGAAGAAAAAAACTGCACAGGACATGCCACAATAGCGTGCACCAAACAAACAGAGGCTTGGTCTTCCAGGGAGACATTCTGGCTGCTGGCCAGTGTCTCTACTCTTCCATTTGTGCCCTGGCTGCTCCAGCGTGCTGGGAGCCAGGAGGAGCCGGGCAAGGGCAGTCTGCCCAAAAACAGGACACAGTGGGCACGTCTACACGCGACACTACAGCACAGTCATTACTGTGCATTTATTTAGTGCTTGTATTATCAAGTACTAAATAAACGTGCAGTAACTGCAGTTACTGTGCAGTGGTGCCAATGAGCATCTTTTAGGTGACGTTACTGCTCAGTGGCCTAATAATACCGCACAGTAGCGTATTAGCACTGTCCATGCTGTGACGTGTTATTGCACAGTATTTTTCAGCTACTGTGCAATCAGCGTCTCATGTAGACGTGCTCAGTGTTCCACAAGAAAGTGCACGTGCAGGGGCATGCGCTGCAGCACAGAGTAGCAGCACAAATTTGTGCCCCTATTATTTGTGCTGCTGCAGGAGCACCCCCCTGCACATCTGGACCAGGCCTCTGGGTTTATCTTGTGAATCATATTCACATACCTAGCATGGAAACCTGGAGCACCCTTGAAAGAATCACAAGGCACCCCGAGGGTACCAGAGCACCCTAGTTGAGAATCATTGGTCTAGCCTAACCACCTATGGTCTCCCTCAGCATAGTATCTGGACCTCTATGTACTTACTTGACTGAGAGAGAAGTTGTAGAGTTTAACAAGCTCAGGATTCTGAAATGCTTTATAAATATAACTGATCTGTAACTTACTGGTATTGAGTAATGCCAAACAATTCTTTCCTGTACTCTCAGAGATGGGTACATGGCCATGCTGGGTGAGTGATTCTGCCATATAAAGAGTATAAAATCCTTTTAGGATGCAAGGCGCTAGGTACATGTCAGCTTTGTTACTATTGGCAGCTGGGCAGACCACAGGCACCTACATTCACTCTTTTGAGGTACCTGGATCTAGGGGGAACTGACAGCTTCCTTTTCCCTGGGAAATCAGCAGCATCTTGGAGAGGCTGTGTTTGTTCAGGGCAGGGTGGGAAGGAACTCAATCTGTATCCATTTTATAGAATCCGCACTACTTTGGCATCCATTGAGAACTACTCTGTGCCCGCTGCTTTCCTACACTGGTGGAGTAATGGCAAAGGCACGCAGACAGGTTGACAGAATCAAAAGCATGGGTGGCACCATCTACACCCAAATGAATACATTCGCTCTAAATATTTCCTTTCCAATGAGGCCATTGACCTCCTTACATGCAGAAAGAAGGGCTATCTGCATGGATTGAAGCAGCAAAGGAAGGGCCAAGCTAGGAAAAATGTTATCCCTGAAGGCATTTCAGTGTCTCCTGATTGTATGCAGACGGCCCCAGTGAAATTCAACCCTAAGCTAAAGCAAAACTGGGTTTTTCTGTGATGCTCCATTTGCATCAGCTGCTCCTTCAGGCCACTCTCAGACCCAGCCAACCCACAAGCTTTTATTTTTAATATATGTTTTCATTCATCGGCAAACAACTGTATCCCTCAAGATCAAAACTAGGAGTTTAAGAGTGGTTTTAAAATTGCACTCCGCTAAAACACCAATTAGATTCCAAAAGGACATGATCAAACTGACATCAGGAAACCAACATGCCCGCTTTGTTAAATACATATATTCCGCTCGCATAACTTTGGTTGGCAGGGGTGGGGAAGAAGCAAAACGACAGATTCAAATGCCTCTAAGTAGCTCACCCCAGGAGCTGGAGAGTCCCAGTCCTTCACAGCAAGCACAGTCCCCACAGAGGGGGCTGGGAGCAGGGTCCCTCTCCTCTCCTCTCCCTGGGATATTTCAGGGGCTTGTCAGTATCTGGGCGCACAGGGGGGTGGCACTGAGCGCAAGGGCACAGCTAGGCGCCAGGTACCCCAAACTAATGATCTTCACTCTCCTTGAAGGGATCCGTGGAAATGGATCAGAGAGCACGTTATTACCTTGACGACTGACCTCGAGGGTTTTACTTCGGGGCTCCCATTCCCCACTTTCCACTAAAGCCTGATCCTGCTTTCACCTGGCTGCCCTGATCAGCTCTGCCCTTCCTGGGACAGGCAAATACCAATGCAAGGGCTTGGCGAGTTGGAAAGCCCTGCAGTTTTGCCTCATCTCAGCAGCAGCAACAAAAAAAAAAACTCAAGAAGCTTCGCCTGGAAAAGTGACCGGGGGAAAGGGGGGGAGAATGAGAGAGAGAGAGAGAGAGAGAGAGAGAGAGAGGAAGAGTCCCCCTGGCTCTGCTGCTGACGTCTCTCCTTCCTCTTTTTCTTTCTCTATAAAGAATCCCAGGCTCGCATCAAACTTCCCAGCAAAAGCAAATCAAACTGGGAGGGGTGGGGGGAAGGAAGAGAGAGAGAAATACCTAAACTCTGATCAGTCCCTGCAGGAAGCAGAGCTGCTCGCCTTCTCCTGGACTGAGACCTCCAGAGCAGCATGTAGCAGGGATCCCGTGGGCTGGTGGGAGCTGCTGCAACAGCTACCGAGAAGCGAAGTTTCTCTTTCTCTCTCTTACTTTTTTTTTTTTCCCCCTTCCCGTCTTGCAAAACCCGAGAAAGTTTAGCCTCCTTCCTCAGATCCCTGCAGCACCTGCGCCTCCCTGGAGAAATACATCTCACAGGAGGCTTTTCAGGTGCAGACACCTGAAACAAAACCCCAGCCCAGGGCAAGCCGCTGAGAGGCAGCAACTCAGTGACTTGGGGAGACTTGGTGCAACCCCCCACAACTGCTGCTCTTGGGGCTTTGCTGCCTTTTAACCCCTTGGGTTGGTGGTGGAGCTACTGCCTTGCACAGGGGTCTTTCTACTTACTTGTTAGCAAGTAGGGGGGGGGACCCACCTTCAGTTCAGCCTCTGAAGTAAAAAGGCTGGGGGGAAGAAGGAATACACTGACCCTGGAGAACACACCTCCCTTGCACCTCGAGAAGGAGGAGAGGAAAACAAGCTCTGTAGCACAGGCTGGAGCAGTGGCCGCGGGACGAGCAGTTGCGCTGGGATCAACAAGTGCGACCTCCTGGACGTCCCGCTCTGCGCCTCCCGCCCCCCTTCAGCCAGGCTTCAGGCTTTGAAACTTGCTGCTGGAAAGACATTGCCCCTATTTAGAGACCTCCCTTCTTGCCCGTTTATAAAGGATATAATCATAGTTCACATCTGCAGGAGAAATGATTCCCAAGCCTCGCACCGCCCTGGCTGTTTGTGTCCTACATGGATTGCTTTGGCTACAAGGTAAGAGCAGTTTACACGTGGTTTTCTCTCTGCTGGGTTATTTTCTTTTTCTTTTTTTTTCCCTTCCTTTTCTGCAGACAACTTTCTGCTCTGTGCTTGCTCCCCAGGAGCCGGCTCGGGACTGCTTCTCCCCCCTCGTCTCCCCCCTTCTCCGCCTGATTGGCTTGGGGCCACTTCTCATCCTCCGACACGAGCACGCCGCTCCCAGGCGGTCGCGGAGGGTTTACCGGCACAGGCAGAGAGGCAGTACCTCTGGGGGGAGGCAACCCCGACTGCAGCAGTGAGTGCTGATCTTGGTGGGTGCCCCCTGTGTCAGATACTAGCTCCTGGGTTTCTTGCCTGGCTTCCCCACAAGGTCCACAATCAACACTTTAGGGGTATTGCGTGGCTGCACCTTCCGTTTACTCTAAGCCAGAGGCATGTGGGTTTTTCCCCTCTGCTGAATGCAAGTCCTTACTTGACTGCGACAACAACAGCCAGGCTTTAGGGCTAATCCTGGAGCTCTTGGGGAGTGATCCAGCTAGCCTGAGATGTGACATCCACCCCCAGCCAAGTAGGGGACCTGCTCAATGGGAAGGCACTTGCTGGAGGGCAACATTTGCAGCCCTGCTCTGACCTTCGCAGCAAGAGCCCCCAGAGAAGAGTTCCCAAAGCCTGACTTGTCACAGGGCTCAAGTTGGTTTCCTTTATGGATGCAACTATTTCAAATATGCTGTTTTGTTGTTTTAATTGCCTGGGCTAGTCTCCCCCGAATATGGTTTCAATTACTTCTCTGGTTGGGACATCACAAGAAGTCAAGTGCTTTGAGGGAGCAGCTTTGGGCAGCTGCCGCTAGATGGCAGCTGCGAATAGATATTGCTGACCCTTGGAAAGGGCTTCCCACGCACTGCATGATGAGCCCTGGGAGTGCTATGGATGGACAGAGGCAGGCTCTCCCCCTGCATGTCAACCATGAAGGGCAACCTTAAGAGTGCATTGCTGCAGAGCCTGCCTGTCCCTGCTGCCCCCCTCCCCCCAGGGTACTCTACCCACCCTGGCCCACATACACCAGCAGTCTGCAGTCATCCCATGTCCCACATTTTTCCTCCAGTCCTCATGTTTATTTGGGACTAACTGTTTAATTCCATTTGTTTCATCCTCGGCAGACCCATTTGGGGTCTTTGCTTCTCGGACATAACTGAGCTTTGTTGAACATCCCCCATGAATTCAAGTCCTCCCTGCAGCTCTGAGCTGCCATTGTGCAAGGAACAAGCGTTGTAGGTACCTCTGAACCAGCTCCCTGCCCTTGACCATGGCTTTCTTCTGGCAGACCCACCCTCTCTTGCCAACGTGGTACCTCCAACAAAATCCCACACAAGAAACCTAAATTCACTTGGCACCTAATGGGCCTGGAGTCCCCCACATTGAGTCTGTAAGAGCTGGCTATGTAGAGGTCAGGCCTTTTACCAACAGCAATGGCAACTCTAGTTTGGACACTTCAATGGGGTCACTGTTTCATGCAAAGCAATTTGGCAATAGAAAAAACTATCTTTAGGAAAATGTTTCTGGAGTTTGGTGCATCTGAAGAGTAGATTTTTTCCCAGCTAACACATCAGACCTCCTTGAGGTTAAAAATAGCAACTTGCAGGCCCTAGTATCCTTGTCTCTCTTCTATGTGGGAACATTTCTAATCCCTAATTGATTATTTGAAATGCAGCTAAAGAAGATGATGCTTCAAAAGCCAAGGTTGTAGTATGTGTGAGCGCTGTGTGTGGGGCTGCACAAGCCCTGTGAATGGGGAGAGGGCAGAACAAAATCCAGGCACCTCCTTCATCTCCTAGAAGGGGAAATGATTATATTAGTCTAATTTGAGGATATAACTCTTCAGGTAAAAAAGTCATAACTATCTTCTGCTTTCTAGTTGGAATTTCCCCTTCTTTGCTTGTTGTTGTGTTTCAGTGCTGTGTTATCTTTCTAAACATGGATATGTTGCATCTGATTCATCTCTCATCCCTGTTTTACACTGGTATAACTCCAATATCTGAGTTATTCTGGATTTATACCAGTAAGAGAAGGATGAAGCTAATAAGATTTAGAAGAGCTGTTCCATGCGTGCCATATGGGCTTTCATTATATCATTAGGCATATGGATTACCGTGCTATTCAGTCATAGCACAGAGATTTGCATAAGGGAAATGAAGGGTTAGTTGCTCTAGATTTTGTTCAGTCAGTAGTGTTCTGCGGTTTTCCTTGAGTATGGGGTGTATTTCAAAACACAAGGTTGTTGATTTGTTAACATATTATGGTCATTTTTCAGGGTTTCTCTAGACACTAGGAGTATTGTGAGTTTCCCCCAGTAATCATGGATGGCCATCCATATCCAGACTACAGGTCAGCTGAAAGATTCTGGCAATACTGTAAACCATCAGAGCTCACAGATTTTGTTTGGTTTATTCAGATATTTATTAAATGATCCCATTGTACAGAATCTGGTGTGTGTACCAACCCATTAAAAACTTCTTGGCAAGTGTCATCCAAGACAAAGAGTGAAACTTCATACATTCCCCACTGTCACAACTGGACTAAACATATGAGTCTTAAATCAAGTCCTAAAGAACTAGTTTGATTTCTGCTGAATCAAAAAGGGAAGTGAATTTTATGCTATCAAAAATCCCCTACTATCAAGTATGAGGGACCAGTAATAGCAGTACATCAGCTAGAGAGAGCACATGTAGAGACATGATTCTGTACCAGACTGGAAATCAGTATCAACATTTTGAGTTGCACCTGGAAGCAACTGAGAAGCCAGGGCAGTCCTCAGGGAATAGCAGTGATGTGCTCCATCTGGCTGGCATGTGCAAAGAAGCAACCAGCTGTATTCTGCATTAACCAAAACTTCTGCATGTGTTGTGAAGGCTTGTCCATGTAGGGTAGACTATGGCAATCGTTTCTGAAAGTCACAGAGGCATGGATTGCCATGGAAATCTTGGTATCAGCGAACTGATAATAATTCCCTGACCAAGCACAAATGATAGAGGAAGCATCTCTGACCACCAGTTCTTCCTAGGAATCCAAAACAAGCTGGGCATCCAGAAGCACATTGAAGCTGTTACTGAAAAGGGTAAATGAACTCCTACAAAAATGGGCAAGGTGGAGAATATTGTTATCATGCCCCTTGCATCCTTTTAAATTGTTTTCTGACCTAAAAACTATACTTCTGACCCATCGTGTTTAGAGAGAGTTTCATCCAGGCTCGTTTTCACATGTTAGCAATCTGAGCCAGACACTGAGAAAGCAACTAATGATAATATAGAGAGAGGCAGAGCTGTCTGTCATTCATATACTGATGTTGCTGCAGCACCAAATACACCATGGCCTATATATTAAAAAGGAGGGATCACAATACTGTATAGGAAAGTGCTTGAGGACAATGAACAATGTATTTATTCATAATGTACTTTTTAGTTATAAAAACAGCATCTGTGGCATAATATCACACCTGAATGGAACAAATAGGGCCAAAGAAATGTCATTGTGTCCATGTCCAGTCAAACACTGGCACACCACCACAGATCTCACAGTCCCTGTTAGCAAAGACTAAGGGTGGATCTGAACATATCATCTTCGCCCATCATTAGGAAGAGATGCTCATCAACTAGCGCGTGTAGTGCCTGTATGCTCTAATCAGGCTAATAGCCAGCTGGAAATGGCACTAGAAGTCAGAGGACTTTAATGCCAGCCTGTTTAGACATCAGTTCCTCACTTGCTTTATCCTCAGAGCTTAGCATGGGGGAGCTAGTCGGCCTATAGGCTTCAGGGACCGGTTTCTTGGGTATTGCCTTGTCAGTATTCTGAATGGAGCACAGGGCTCTCTCTGAAGGAAGATGTTTCTTTTCTGCATTATCAGACTTTGTACAATGCCACTTGAATTCATCAGTCACAGAGGTATCTTCCAGGCTGTGACTGAAATAAATTAGTCAGAGAGACACCAAAGACACTGAATTTCACGATTCACAAATCCAATCACGATTCCCTGCAAAACAGATGGCAGATGTCCCCAAATGAACCACATTCCTCTCTGTTTCTGGGTAAACATGACCTGCTCTCCTGTTTAGGACTTCACAGGTCTCCTAGGAAAAGGAAACTTTCTCAGATGACACCAGAGGACTTCATGTACTCTCTCAGTTACAGCTGACTGAAACGGCAATGGGCTGACTGCCACCAGTACTCTGCCCCTGCACTCTCCCATCCCTGGAAGTCATAGGGAAGTAAACTACGCAGGTGACCTATATTGATGGTGGAGGATAGAAGTTAATCATAGTGCCATACTAGCCCCTTGATAGAGAGTGAGAAATCTATAATCCATCATTTACTGTGAGCAGGCGGGCAGTGGACCAGGTCCTGTATCCTGATCAAAACAAAGTCAAATCTTGATTTCAGGTGAAAGGGATAATGGTCAGACCATGAAAAACGGTGGACGGTATCCCAACCACTTCCAGCCTTGCTTCACAAAAAACAGCTCCTTGATGGAGATGTTGAAATCACCTTGGGCCATCCCATTTTTGTCAGGCCTGTCCTCCTGGTTTTACTTTGCATATTTTAACACTGATTCTTAATAGTGCAAAGTTAAAAAAATGTGCCTGAGTTCTTTCCATTTACACTTTTTCTTCTCCAAATACTTTGAGTTATTGGGGGGAGAGGGTTACAAAAATTCATTTTTAACTTTTTTCCCCAAAACACAATTTTGCATGGTGCTGGATATTTTATATAACCCACCAATTGATAAAAATTGGTGGGTTATATAAAAATGAGTATTTTTTTGGATTATTTTTCCCCCTGTCATTTTGATCAAAAACACTTTTTGATGTAGGAAACATCACCATAACTTTTCAGGGCCCTTGATAAACAGGTTTAAAGAAAATAAATCATGACAACTTTTAAACAATGAAATAGGGATCCGTCTGGAGGCCTTTGAAATGAAAATAACTTTGAAATTTAAAATGTTTTTGTGAAAAACAAGTTTTCATTATTCAACCAGCTTTTTCATACCATCTATGTTTCAAAGACATCACAACATCAGTGGCTAATACCCCACTGAAAGGGATATCAATCATCATAGCTCTACACAGCATAAAATAATACTGCCTAAGGTCAGGAAAAAAGTTTGCTTCTTTGAGTATAATATTGCAATATTTAGAATATTGTGGGTATTTTTCCCTTTTTCTGCAGCATCCAGTGCTGGTCAC
The DNA here is from genome assembly GCF_000455745.1 of Alligator sinensis. Taxonomy (NCBI): domain Eukaryota; kingdom Metazoa; phylum Chordata; order Crocodylia; family Alligatoridae; genus Alligator; species Alligator sinensis. The sequence continues at coordinate 245,680 of NW_005842548.1, forward strand.
TGCTGGGAGCTACTGGACAAAAAAGGACCATTGTTCTGTTCTTATAAAGCAAGTCTATGTCCTGTTGCTAAACTAATTTTCTAATTGTCTCCTCCATTGTGAGTTAGGTATTATAACCAATATAGACCATCTTTTTAAAGACTGGAAAATACTAGTTTTCTTGCTGAATTTGTCACCTTCAGAACTAAACAGAAATAGTTTTCTAGTGGTTCATATATTCAAGAAGTGAAAATGAAAAGTATTTTTGAGCAATCCCATACTTTCTAGAAAACAAAATTAGACTAAAAGGAGAGTGAATGCACAGAACAGATGATTTGCTCGGGAGCTCTCTGTAAGAAACTAATCTTTGTTTCTAAAACACTTGTTTAATTGAAAATATAACAAATATATATATATATATATATAAAATAGATATTTTTGCCATTCCTATCCTCTGAATATCTAAATCTAAGGGAGAGTATTAAGTGTAAAGTTGCGTTATTTATTAAAAAATAAGTGTTATTTTCCTTTTTGCTTTTCTAACTGGTCTGAACTTGTTTCATGATTAAACTGCCTTTCATCCAGTTTAGCATTGTGGACATCCATTACAATGCCAGTAGATTCATCCATGACTAAAACAAGATTCCTGAATGCAATGCATAAGTTCCTGTCAGTCATAGGATATTTGGGGCTCTCACAAGGACTCTTAGTCTGTCTTCCAGTCACTGTTTAGGTAGAAGACAGGAAATCTGCAATGTGCTGTGTGCACGCATTGGGTTAAATTGAAGGTCTTGTGCTTCTTATAGTATCACCCCATGGTATTTCACAAAGTATATGCAACTGGAGTTATTTGATTCAACAACAGAAAGTAGATGGAATGAGGAAGCTTTTTTCAGCTTCTATTGCAAAACAGTTTTCAGGCCAGCAGTATAATGTTGCGGTTTAAAACCTGCATGGGGAATTTCAGGTAGGCAGATTTTGCTGGCCACATAAAAGGCTGGGCCTGACTCTGGTACAATTCATAATTCATTTGACATTTTCTACCTTCTCATACATGGCTGTGCCTTTTCTTTCTCCTGCAGCCTACCTAGATCTTTCTAGTGATACAGAGATAGGAATTTCAAATGGAAGTAATTAAAAATGTTTTAAACATGCAAACAGGCCAAGACCAAGAGATCACAGTTCCTAGCATTTTCCTTCGCTGCCCATAGCAAATAGCTGGCCGGACATTAAGCTTTCCTAAGGCTAATCAAGGTGTTCTTGTTCCCCTACACCTCATCATATGGGAGGGAAATAGGGCTGAGAGCTTACCCTTGTATTCAGGCACTCTGTCCAAAATGGTAGGCTGCCTTAATAAATGACACTATAACATACACTTACCTACATTTCAATAGAATACCTTATTTCTCTCTTCCCTGGGTGAGGCACTTATTTTCTATTTTATTTTTTTTTGTAAGTCAATAGGGAAAATAGCAGAACTTGCCCAAATTAACTGGTCCAGACTATTATCTGGGAATGCCATTCAATAGAAACACATGGTAGAAGTTTACCATGGGAGCAGTGTTGCAGCAGCAAACAGCTTATGATCACAGGGAGCAGGGCTATATTAGAGCAAACCATATGGAGATATTTTTTTGTACAACAGATGGAATGCTGAAAATGCAGCCAGGCTCATTTTCCCTTAAAGGAGGCAAGGAGAAAGGTTGTGAGGGCTAGAGGGTATTGGGGGGGGGGGATCATCAGAGGTAAAAAGTGAACAGCCCGTGTTTTCAAGGCACACAGTGGCTACTGTCCAAATACAGTCAAGCACATCTGAAAGTAATGCCCTGTCTTTCCTTAGAGTGATATTGCTAGTCCATTGAAGAAAAGGCTGTCTATAGGATTTGGTCTGAGCTCAGCTGGGTGGTCATGCTGATGGCAGGGTCACAGACTCTATTCCCAGAGAAGCAAAGGGTGTTTGAGCAGCCTGAGAATGCACTGGAGAAGAGTTTCCCCTTCTGTATCTCCAGAAGCACCCACAGTTGCTCCAGACAGAGCTGCAAGGTTAGGGAGTTATGCTGGAGCTGAGAGGGTGGGTGTTTACAGCCCTTAGGATTTGTACTTGAGTAACTACCTGAGGGAGACCTTTCTAAAATCTTGTGGAGAATTATGAATACAATTTACATTCTGAACCTGTGAGGGCACAATGTGTGATGCTCATTTTGTGGAGATGATACAGCATCTCTGTGCAGGGAAACACATCTCACCTAAAACCGTCAAATAATATGCCAAAACAGATGGTTCTCATCCAATGTCCTGATCTAGGCTGCTCTACCTGCATTAAACCCAACTTTTATTTGATGAGAACACAGGACAGAAGGGACATTCTGGGTCAAATCCACTCTAGCACCGTGAAGTAATTATTTAACCTCCTGGACTAGTTGTCAGAATGTCACTGATATGAAGCATAAAGAACGATCAGATTCAAGCCCTGTATTTTCAAGCCCTGTGCAAATGGTAAGAGATTAATTCATTAAGTAGCGAATTCAGTCGTGGCTCTCTTGATCCTTGCAAACGTTGCAGTCATTCTAACAGCGTAATGAAAGCCACACACTCTGCTGAGCTCTCTAGGGGACAGTGCGTGGGATGCTGAGCAGTTCTGAGGGATACTGCACTACCCTTCTGCACAAATCCTCAGATTACTTTGCTCTCACAGAACCTACTTGCTACCCTCACTACATCCTCCTCCTCCTCCTCCTTCTTCCCTGTTTGGACATTTCCCAATCCACCCTCAGGTTTCAGGATTCCTAAAATTATTACATTTTGAAAGGCTGAAAGGAATTTTTCAGACGTGCTGTGATCAGAGGTCTGGACAGTTTCTCTTCCTTGTGCCCAAATCAATTTTGCCTTCTCCCTTTAAAGTTGTGACTAATGCAGAGACCGGGCATGCCCAGGTGGGATTGCTCGAGGTCTGAAGTTGAATTTCGTTGGCTTTCTGCAGATGGGTGCAGTAAGTCTTCATCCTATGCTGAACTTTATGAGATGTGACTTCTGCAAGCTCCCCTAATATGTACAAATGCAGAGGGATTCACAGTTAGCTGGTGGTGAGTACAGAGCCAAAGCAGAGGCCTTTGTTGTGGTTCTAACACAGTAAAGCTCTTAGCATGGAGTAGGATTTTTTTAAGTTACTGGGCAAAAGGAAAACAGACTTGTCTAATCCTGTAAGTGATAAAGAGCTGAACAAGTCAGTTTTCCTTTGTACCCCACAGGGAATGGCAAAACCATATGGTCCCAGAGATTTGAAAATTCAGCCAAAAACTAGACTCGGACCCAGTATGTAAAGGAAATATATGTACTTGCCTTCTATTTTCAGATCCCATGCCTTTGTCTTTTGCGTTTCCACATAGGTTTCCTTAGATCTTCCTGTGTTTTTCTTAACTGTGGGAAAGAGATTACCAAGGAAGTGGAGAAGGGAGTTTGCAGGCTCTCTTGAATTGTTCTTGATTTGGAGGTCAAGGAGGGTTGACCTAGCCATTACCTGTATCATTTTTTTTTTTAAATCGCCATGGGTCCAAAATATCTCAGCCAAAATGTTTGCTTCCTTGGTGCCTGGAGTTAGCAAATTTCACCTCTTTGGTCAAATTCTGACTCATAGTTACACTCATGTGAAGTCAGAGGATGGACACTGATTTCCATGGGCAACTTTGGCTTATCATTGTAAACAGAATATGGCAGGAGATAGGCAGAGACACTGTTGTTTCAGGACCCAATTCTGCATGATGCTAAGCATCACCTTTTACGATCAGGTCATAAAAGCATTGGATGCAGGTGTCGCTGTGGATGTAGTCTTTCTGGACTTCAGCAAGGCCTTTGACACTGTCTCCCACCCCATCCTCATTAAAAAACTAGGCGACTGTGGCATCAATGCCTACACGGTCAGATGGGTTGCTAATTGGCTGAAGGGTCGTACTCAGAGGGTGGTGGTGGACGGGTCATATTCGACCTGGGGGGAAGTGGGCAGCGGAGTCCCCCAGGGCTCGGTGCTTGGGCCCACGCTGTTCAATGTCTTTATCAGCGATTTGGATGATGGGGTGAAAAGCAACCTGTTCAAATTTGCTGATGATACCAAAATTTGGGGTGAGGTGGGCATGATAGTAGGGTGGGAAAGACTGCAGAAAGACCTGGAAAGGTTGCAGGGGTGGGCTAACAAAAACAGGATGCGTTTCAATACTAACAAGTGCAGGATGCAACACACTTATAAGATGAGAAACTCCCTTCTTGAGAGCACAGAGGCAGAAAGGGATCTTGGAGTCATTATTGACTCCAAGATGAACATGGGCCGACAATGCGAGGTCACGGTTGGCAGGGCTAGCTGGACCCTATCGTGCATCCACAGGTGCATCTCGAGTAGGTCCAAGGAGGTGATCCTCCCCCTCTACGTGACGCTGGTCAGGCCACAGCTGGAGTACTGTGTCCAGTTCTGGGCACCCCACTTCAAGAGGGATGTGGACAACATGGAGAGGGTCCAGAGGAGGGCCACCCACATGATCCGGGGACAGCAGGGCAAACCCTACAATGAGAGGCTACGGGACCTGAACCTGTTCAGCCTTCACAAGAGAAGGCTGAGGGGGGACCTTGTGACCATCTATAAACTCACTAGGGGGGGACCAGAAGGGTTTGGGGGAGACCTTGTTTCCCCTAGCATCCCCCAGGATAACAAGGAATAACGGCCACAAGTTGTTGGAGAGTAGGTTTAGATTAGACATCCATAAGAACTACTTCACAGTCAGGGTGGCTGGGATCTGGAACCAGCTTCCAAGGGAAGTGGTGCTGGCTCCTACCCTGGGGGTCTTTAAGAAGCGGCTCGATGCCTACCTGGCTGGGGTCACTTGAGCCCAGTTTCCCTCCTGCCCAGCCAGGGGGTCAGACTTGAAGGTCTACACGGTCCCTTCCGACCCTACTTCTATGATCCTATGATCATCACATCCCACTGATTTAAAATTAGAGCCGAGCGCAACAATTTTAACATTTTGACAAAAAAACTGGAATGCAATATCCGCCTTGCACCCATTTCCTGGTCTGCACATTTCAGGCTTGGGAGCTAACCTGTGGATCAGAACTAGTGATGCACAAAACAGATTCCCACTTCCTTCCAGATTTTAATAGTGAGGTTTCATTTGGGCCCCATGTAGATAGAGGGACTGTCTACAAAAATTAAGCCTGAATCTGAACATCCTCAGTGTTTGGGCTTAGTCAGATATGGGACTGTAATTCAGGCCCATTTGCAACAGGCAAAATTATACCAAATTTATGTACCAGAAGTTATAAACATATTTTTCTCCGGCTTTGTCAGGTGGTGTTCCACCTACTTGGAAAGCCTCCCAGTGGGGCTGCAATAGGTGCCCACGCTGTAGTATTTGGAAAGTCTTCTAGTGGTATTCTTCTTACAGGAAATGCCTGTTGGAAGTAATCACCCAGAATCCTTAACAGGAAGCAGTGTGCGCCTGTGTTTGTAAAGAAGAGAATAAAGCCTGGTGGTTTGTTAGTAGCAAACTTCAAGGTCTCTGTCTTTCCTGACAGAAAAATAAACCCCACACGTGTATATTGTCAGCAGTTCTTTTTTTTTTTTTTTTTTTGGCCCACTGTTGCTAGCCTCCCACTCTTTAAAAAACACCAACCAATTCTCTCCCCTGCCATATCTCTCCTGAAATCACACTTCTTCTGTGATGCCTTTCCTCACTAATCTACCTTACAAAGAACGATAGAGTGGATTTACTAATTACTTGAAAAGAAGATCCCACACCAATTCGTAATGCAGTTGTCCTCAGATTATCTTGTACACTACAGGCCATAATTCCCTTTCATTTGCGATGATGCAACTCTGTTGGGCCAGATTCAGCTTGCCATCACCGCTGTGTAATCCAGACTAATGCCATTTCGTTCAGTGGTAATACTCCAGATTCACATCAGTGGGAAGTGGGTGGAGAATCGAGCTTGGTGTTTCTGCACCGTCTTTACACGTCTGTTCAGTTTGTGATAGTTTTGCAGCAATGGGCTGGATTCATCACTGACATAAAGAAGTGCAGCTCTGTTGAATGTTTCCTCCTATCTTTCTGGCTGTTTTCTGCAACTCTTAACAAACACTATGGTGGTAACAAATAATAATTGTAACCAAGCTTGTAGCCAACACTGTTGGGTATGTAGATTGAAACCTGCTGCTCCAATCTAGCTACTTGCTGTGAGTTCTCCCAGGGAAGTAGACTAATAGGTCCACTTACATAAGTTGGGATGGATTGCTGAAGTAAAGGTTGCAGGAGGAACCCTATAGTTTCAAGAAATGTTCTTATTTCAGAATGGGCAAATGTAGTTTTAAAGTCCAAATGGAGCAATTCTTAGTCCATGGCAGCATGTACAGCCCTAGTTAGCATTAAACACTTAAACATCTTTGCACCCATTGCAGACATCTTAACTGTTCATTTGCAGTCATTAGCAGACTGATCAAAGCACTGCAGGAGAGGATTTTTTCATGGTACTTCCTGGCATGTTAAACCTGGACCTGAAATCACCCTAAGGAAAAGCCTGATTTGTCCCAACATCTAGAACAAAGAGACTAAAGCCTCCACGTTGGATTTCCCAGCTTTGTGCTCTATTGCCAGTTGTCATCACGTTGAGAAAAGGAATATGTCTAGGATAATTGTTCTCTGAACTCTCAAAGAACTTAGGTCTCCATTCAATGCAGTATCCTGGGAGGCTTCTTTTGAAAGACTGTGATTGCCAAAGAAGCGACTCACTCCATCCCGCACATCTTGAGCTTCTGTGCAGGTGGAGACAAGCTTGCTGCGTCTTTAAGCCCCATTGCCACATCTTGGAGGGAGAACAGGTAGCGCTTTGTTCCTCATCCTATCATGAATATCCAGATGAAATGATAATGCAATACCTGAGGGTGGGGGAACATTTTATCTAGATCCATCTCTAGATGATACAGAACAAATAAATTCATTAGGCTTCAGTTGCAGGAGACAGCAGGAAATAACAACCAGGGTTCATTTAATAGATTTTTCTGCTGTTACAATTAAATGATTGAACTGAATGTGAACAATGATGTCACCCTGGGAACTTCTTAAACACAATTTAAGCTATTACTATGTGAGAGGGAGAGCAAATCTTCTAACCTATTAGTTTCTGCCCATTTTCCTTTACAGTTGGATGTGATCTGAGTTGTTTTTTATTGCACCTTTATGCCTAGGGACTGGATTCTGACCCCAGTTACATTGGTGTAAAATGCTGTAACTTGGCTAAAAACAGTGGGGCATCTTTGGGTTTACTTTAGTGTAACTGAGAGCAACCTTTAGGTTACAATTGATGCTACATTTCTAGGCATAAATGGATGAGAAGGCAGCTCAAATGGGAGCTCTTTTTAAAGCCAAGACCTTTGTTTCCCAGTGGGGTAACAAAATTATGATTTTCATCAGGCATGTCTGCATTGATCATGTCTGATGTGCTTAAGTAACATGCTTGTAAAGTGTATCTTGTCCTCCTTTTAGTGACTAGTCCACATCAAGGATAACAACCTACTAGTTGTCATTAGTTAATGGAGTTATTCTTTGAGCTCATCCCTGTTCTAGCACTGAAATTCCCACTCAGTCCTTGCTTACCCTACTGGAGGTTGTTACACTTAAAGCAGTTTTGCTGTAACAAAATTTCCACCAAGTAAGGACTGAGTAATAAGGTCAGTTTTGGGCCCTGTCAGACTATCCAGAGATGCACTAGATGCCCAAGTTTTACTTCAGCGTATACTGAGCTCTGTGTGCAACATGTGAGGAATTCCCTTGGGGCAACATCTCTTTTGGTCACAATCTCCATCTGATTAGCCCATCTTGCTTGGAAAGTTAGTTGCATTGTTATCACGGCTCATCATCTCAGCCTAATGACAGCTTTTTAAGGTATAATGACCCTGCATGTCTCTTGGAATGGAAGGGCCTATTACCATGAAGTTGCTAATTACGATTTTTAATGACTTGATCCACTGGTATTTTGAGCTCTGGTTTTATCCAGTAGAGAGACAAACTAGACCTTAGATGGTTTGTTTATGATTGGGAATTCCTTTTGGTATTTTAGGTTGTACTGATGTTTGGGCTGTTTCCGCATGGCATTCCCATTAAGACAAATAAAAAGAGTTGGTATCACTCTTTAATGTACTGTGGTTTTGTAGGTTTTACCTCCCTCCCCGGTTTCAGACACAAAACATCTTTATGTTAATGAGAGAAGTGCGGGTCAAAGGGAGAGACTGTAAGGTGTGACGCATTCCAGGCAGAGTTCACAGGAATCAACCTGGGGCAAAAAGAGGGAATTTGAAAGGGTTTGTCAGGTCTTTTTTTCCTTACAAATATGGGGTCAGACTGTGTTGCAAGCCCCCATCCTCCTCACCGGCCATTATCATTAGGCTGGAGGGAGGATGGGTACAAGGCCTTCTCCCTTCTCTTTCC
>NW_005842548.1:254133-255156 GCF_000455745.1 Alligator sinensis
GCATCCAATCAGCCATTGAGATTTTCTGACCCAAATGCACTTGTAGTGACCGTGAGCATCTGGAATAGAGTCCGGTACTTTGTTATTTATGTCCTTGGATGTATACCTCATCAGGTGTTGTTAGGAAGCCTTCTGTCTGATAAAGATTAAAGTGTGCTTTCCAACAGCTTAAATCAGTGGTTTTCAACCTTTTTTTCATTTGGGGACACCTAAACATTTTCAAATGGAGGTGTGGATCCGTTTGGAAATTTCGAAAGCAGATGTAGACCCCTTTGAATTGTAGTGTGGGTGTTCACATATTTTTGATTGATCGAAGCCATCTTTCACAGACTGCTTAGACATAGTCTGTGGACCCCCAGTTCAAAAGCACTGGCTTAAACCATGAATTAAACCATGGATAGAACATCCCAGATTGATCTGTCTTAAACATAAGCTTTCGTACTGCTGTACTTGATTTACTAGAAATATAGGTATTTCAATAGTTTTCATTCCAGGGTCAGTTTCTTCTGCTTGATAAATGAGACCAAGAAGGAGACCATGGCTTGTCTCCTGCTGGTGCTGTAGCTGACTCCTTTTTGGAGTTGTGCAAACAGAGGCATGACTAGCGTTGGTGCCCTGGTCCTGAGCAGACCCTGTGGGAGAAGTGGGGGGTTGGGTTGGAGGGGGGAGAGTGCCAGAGCTAGTGGGTTTTGAGAGCAGAGGGAGGAGAGGGTGCAGGGGCCTTAGCTAAGCAGGGGACTTAAAAACGATCCTGGCTTCTGCAGCCACTGCTGCATAGTCTGCCCAGCTCGGCTATTGCTCTTACAACAGCAGCATGGTGTCCACACACCTGGCTATTGCTGCAAGAACAATGCCATAAGGCTGCTTTTGCTGCCAGGGCTTGGACTCCATGGTGGGGGGAGTGATTCTGGAGCCCCTCCTAAATTGGTGCCTGGGGCTGGTGTCATAGATTCATAGATACTAGGGTTGGAAGGGACCTCAACAGATCATCAAGTCTGACCCCCTGCCTAGGCAGGAAAGAGT
>NW_005842548.1:255187-262602 GCF_000455745.1 Alligator sinensis
ATGATCCCAGCCAGATGCCTGTGCAGCCTTCTCTCAAAGACCCCCAAGGTAGGGGAGAGCACCACCTCCCTTGGAAGCCCATTCCAAATTTTGGCCACCCCTACCATGAAGAAGTTTTTGCTAATATCTAGCCTAAATCTGCTCTCTGTCAGTTTGTGACCATTGTTCCTTGTTACCCCAAGAGGTGCCCGGTGAACACAGCATCTCCGATTCCTTGCTGCATCTCCCTAATGAATATGTAGGCGGCCACAAGATCACCTCTCAGCCTTCTCTTGCAGAGGCTGAAGAGGTCCAGGTCCCTCAGTCTTTCCTCATAGGAATTGTCCTGTGAGCCCCTAACCATATGAGTGGCCCTCCTCTGGATCCTCTCAAATCTATCAACATCCTTCGTGAAGTGCAGCGCCCAAAACTGGACACAGTACTCCAACTGTGGTCTGACCAGAGCCGCACAGAGGGGAAGTATCGCCTCCTTGGTTCTGTTTGTCATGCATCTGCTGATGCATGATAAAGTGCGGTTAGCTTTGCTGACAAGGTTCTTTGGGTGAATTTGATATCTTTTATTAGACCAACCCAAATGGTTGGAGAATAGTTATTAAGCAAGCTTTCGGGTTCAAAAACCCTTCGTCAGGCTAAGGAAGCTTCAGCAGTTGGTGTGTGCTCTTATGATTTCGTCATGCTGAAGACTTATGTTCATCTTGGAGTCCACTATGACTCCAAGATCCCTTTCCACTTCTATGCTGCTGAGAGGGTCACGTCCCAGCCAGTAGATGTGCTGGATATTTTTGCACGCTAGGTGCGGCACTCTGCTCTTGTCCTTGTTGTGCTGCATCCTTTTGTGCACTGCCCACATTTCTAACCTGTGCAGGTCTGCCTGCAATCGTTCCCTACCCTCCAGAGTGTACACTTCACGCCACAATTTAGTATCGTCTGCAAGCTTGGACAGAGTACACTTCACACCCATATCCAAGTCACTGATGAAGATATTGAAGAGTACAGGTCCAAGGACCGAACCCTGTGGGCCCCCCACTGCCCACATCCTTCCAGGTTGATACCGACCCATCTACTACCACTCTCTGGGTGCGACCGCTAAGCCTGTTTGCCATCCACCAGACTGTGTGAACATCTATGTCACAGCCTCTTAATTTATTTATGAGAATGGGATGAGATACCGTATCAAAGATCTCGCTAAAATCCAAGAAAATTACATCCTCCTCTACTCCTGCATCTAAGCGTTTTGTGGCCCTGTCATAAAACGAAACCAGATTGGTCAGGCACGGTCTACCTGCTACGAATTCATGCTGGTTTCCCTGCTGCATTATTTTTCCTGCTGGACTCCCACAAATATGATCCTTCATAATCTTTTCAAAGACCTTTCCAAAGATGGAGGTGAGACGAACTGGCCTATAATTACTCGGCTCCTCCTTCCTCCCCTTCTTGAAAATAGGGACCACATCGGCCCTTTTCCAGTCCTCTGGATTGTCCCGCTCACTCATCCCTACTTATACTACTGGTGCAAAATATGTATGTGTGTCTTATTATTTTCATAAGTATTGGCTGCTCTCAGCTCTGTTGTGCTGTCCAACATGTCAGAATAAGCTGCTGCCTTTCCTAGAGCTGTATTACACAGTGCCATCACAGGCAGACAACCAGGCAGAAAGAAACCATGAGCTATTCCACTAGCCCAACAGCCCATTACCCCAATACCCTTTGGAGATATGATCTCCTGTGATCCTCCCAAGAATGTGCACCACATTTCTTTTTCCTTGTAACATTCTTTATGTCTGAATCCACACGGCCTGAGACTTTCTGGAGATTTTCTGTTGGGAGAATGAGGGAAGAAAAAAGCATCTGTTTTCTGGTTATAACCCATTGCTGTCAATTGCAAAAAGTGCTCAAGATTTCAGACCCAAGGTAGGTCAGGTAGAAAAAATGAAAAATTAGTCAGTATGGGATTTTGTGTAGAAATGTTTGAATAGGTCTTGTTCAGATCCACGTACGCTTCCACATTACATGACCAGCAAGCTTTAAAAAATTCCTCTTGAAGTTTTTCATGGATTTGTCATCTGATTTTAATCAATGTAAGTTTGATACCAAAAGGGCAAATTTCATCCAACCATCTTTCTATCCATCCGTCATTGTAGTGTCCTTCAAAGTACCCACTTGAATTGAGAATTTTGGACCAAACATATTCATCTCAAGGCAGTTTACATTCATACAACAAAGGTTTCTTTCGGAAATAGGCAGCATATTGCTTGGAAAATGATGGACGATGATGACCAATCATTGTCAGAGAAATGATTAAATTGAATTATTTAAACAAGTCAGAAAGATGAGGTCTAATGCTGACAGCATGAATGTCTCATCAATATAAATCAAGCCCATTTGTTACTAGAGCTATGCCTGGGAGAAGTTCGATAATCTGAAATGGCATTGCATAAATGTGCTGTAGTAACCAGTATATGCTGCAAATGCAATTCTGCTGAGTGTCCACCAGGTGCTGTTGTCTAAAAAGCAGCTACAGCAGTGGTTCTCCTTTTCAGACTCGAGGCACCCCTTGATAGACTCAAGGCTCCCCTCGGAAAATACCAGCTCTTTTTTTGACTACAGAAAAATAATAGAGCAATTCTCCCGTTGCAAAGAACTCAGACAGACCACAACAGGTCGGAAAGTTTTCAACATGATGGATTCCTATTTGGGAATTCTTCATCAATCTACCCTGCCTCTGTTTATCTTATGAATCATGTTTGCACACCTAATGGTGCTAACATTGCAGGGCACTCCGCAGCACCCTTGAAAGGATCTCTCAGTTAGGGTGTCCAGACTGTGGAATAAGCTCCCTCCAGAGGTGGTGCAATTGCCTTCCCTGGAAATCTTCAAGAGGAGACTGGATGTTCACCTTGCTGGGGTCACCTGACCCCAGTTGTCTTTCCTGCCTAGTGCAGGAGGGCTGGACCCGATGAACTTGCAAAATCCTTTCCAGCCATGCAATCTATGAATCGTTGCACCCTGGTTGAGGCTCACTGGGCTACACTCTTTTTGCTGTCCTAAAGTGATTTAGGTCTTAGGAGAATGTATAAAGGAACAGACCTTCCAGTGGGGAGATGCTGCCATCTCCATGTCTGCACTATTTGGCACCAAATCAGCCCCTTTCTCTTCCCTATCCCATGTAATGAGCAGTGGAGAGTCCAGCAGAACTGAGCACCCATCCTTTGATTAATGAAAGGACAGATAGATAATAGTATTCAGATTATAATCTAATAAGCAACATTCTGCAGTAGAAAAACCCCAGTGGGCGGAGGGTAAGGCACTGTGTTTTCTGCTTGGGCTCAGGAAATCTCTGTAGCATACTTCTGCTCTTGGCAAAGGGAGAATAACTGGAGAGTGTAAGTAGTAGTCAGACTCCTGCCCCTGTACTTAAGGCACAACCTCTCCCCAGGTCATGGAACTGAGGTAGTTCAGTGCTGGCAGGGCAACCTATGCTGCTGTACCAAACAAGATACTAATGATCTCTATGCTGCTGATGTAAAAGTAGGAATTTCGTTGTAGGGTGAAGAGTACTGATATTGGTACTTTTCTGTGCTTGTCTATATTCACAAACCAAACTCATCCATCAGAAATGCCAAATCAAGATGCAACTCACAGCAGTTCATAATAGGATTCTTCTCTGTCCCTTAATGCATACTTTGACCAGCAGTAAAGCAGCTGCAAGGACATCATTAACATTGCCAGCATTAGGGTTCAGAGTTAACATTTTGCTGCAAAGAATCCAGCAATTAAGCTGCAGCCCACCCTTACTATGGTGCTCTGCTCCCATCAAGGGGAGGCTGGGCCACAGGGGGAGGCTGGTGATCCTGCGGCACCCTTGGCCAACACAGAGCTCAACCTTTTGGTGGACAATAGAGGTTGAAGCATTTAGATAGGGGAATTCTCATGCTCCATTCTGCCCGCCAGTGATCTACCCAGAGATGTCATGCCACATCTGCAGGCTTGTGCAGGCATCCTTGCACTGCCTTACAGCTGGCTCACATTTTGAAGCCTTGCCTTGCAATCACAAGGAATGGAGACTAATTTTTTTTATTAAAGCTTAGATTTTCCAACACAATATTTCATTTGCCCAAAAATAAAATAGCAGATTGCTGAGCTCTTGTAAGTAAATCCAGTTCAGCCCTGTGTACAAATGAACACTTTGCTTTGTAGATTTACTATAATTATATAAATGTACATGAAGCAATAATTAGTGAAAAGTAGTACACTCTAAAATATATCCTATTCACAGTGAATACACATTATTCCTTGAATACAAGTGGAAATTTCTTTTAGTCTGCAATGAATTAATAAAGAAAGGCCAATTAAAATATTAATATAAATGTTAATACACGTGAGCATAAAATAAAACATTAAAAAACACCAAATAGGTTAAGAGCAGGAAATTATAGGTTTAATGACAGGTTGTTGTTTTGTTTTTACATGGGGGGAAAAAAGAGGATTTAGGAAAAACTTGCCTATGTCTGAAGGAGCTTTTAAAAACAAGATGATCTTGAAGGCTGGATTACAAGCCAAGGGGGAATAGCATTCTCAGGGAAGAATGTGATGAATGTTACTGGTCCCTCGTGTCTGGTTTGATGCTGCGTGCCTGCCCCAAAGCACAACAGCACTATTACTTTGCATGTTGTGAATTTAATTTTGTCATAGCCTTGAGATGGGTGTCTGTCATGGCAAAGATGGAGTGTGACTAGGCTGGATATATAGAATATAGAGAAGATGCTTTTCTCAGGCTGCTGGTAACAAGCTTTGTGGTTCTCTCTGGTTCTTTATTTCCCAGGTTGACTATTGTAGTTGTTGGTGCCTCATGTCAACACAACTTCTCCTGAAATTCTGGTTTAGAATGAGAAAAGCTGCTTTACTGTATTAGCTCCTTTTTAAGGAGCAGGACATGGGCACAGGAAAATCAATTCCCCAAAGTGGCTAGAGAGTTTTTAGGATGACTCTTGAGTCATGAGAATGCCATGTAAGATAGCCTAAATCTCTCTACCCTTCTGAAAATACTGTTCTATGTGACTTGGCGTGTGTAACAAGGGAGGTGACAAAAAAACCATAAATAGAATCCTGTACATCTTAATCTCCAAATTGTCTTTTCTTCCTATCGTAGTGCTATCCATTGGGTTCATCTGGGGTCTGGAAGCCAAATGGAGCTTGCTGTATGACACTGCAGGTGTGGCTGGGTGTGGAAGAGGATATCTAATAGGATGCTTCTATTGGCAGTGTACATGGCAAGAGAAGTGGTAGGAAAATTAGCACAGCTCTGTCTCTCACGTACCTGAGGTTTGAAGTGGTGTCGTTTGAGTGGGGCATAATGCTAATTTTTGAAAGTCTGCCTTTTTATGTTCTTCATTGTTCTAATTTAAATAGTAGGAAAGGAGCATACTAACACCACAACACCCTCTTCTATAGGCCTATTCATTACAGGTCATGAGAGGAAACAGAGCTGCCCCAGTTAATGTACTGACTGCCCAGTAATAGTATTCCAGGGCATCACACATCCAGGGACACAGGTTTAGAGACGGTTTATCTATTCACAAATTAAACAAGTTTGATATGCTCCAGTCAGGCCAGCCTCTTGATGAACATATTCATGTTAACCAGGCAGGGAGGGGCCCTGAGTAGGAAAAGTGCTACAGACCAAGACAGAAGTGCAGTGGGCTGAGTGGGAGAAGAGCAAGGACTACAAGAGCAGGGGCTGCTGTATGACGTGGATTGACATGCATTGGCAGAACTGTGTGAGGGAAGCTAGCTCAATTCCTGGCCATAGATAGTGCTACAAGATACTGGTTAGGGTACTGCCCTGGCAACTGGTGTACCTGGGTTCAGTCTTGCTTATGACAGGTCACTGAGGCCCTGTAAAATGGGGTAATAGCCCATCACTATCTCACTGGAGTGTGGGATAATGAGCACACTGAAAACTGAGCAGAGTCCAAATATAACAGTGATAGGGGATGCAAAAGTGCTTTACCTAGTTCCTTGTGCGATCAGAAGTAAAACAGAAGTCACCACGTTCATTTTGGCCTGCCAGATCTCTCCTGTAAGATCTGTCCCATCCTCTGAATAGGTTTTGGCCAAGTCATTTTAGGCGGCTTTCGCACCTAACTTATTGGTTTGCAAGCTACGTTGAAAAGAAAAAGGGGACAAAATGATGAAAAAGCATTAGCTGAGATGTGTCATGGCTATCTCCTCTCTTCTGTAAATAGCTCTGTGCCAATTATAAAATGCACAACACTGTTTATAAAATGCCACATGAACCAGCCATAGGTTATGTATGTGCAAACTAACATACTGCTCCCACCATTGACTGCTATCCTGTCAACATGTCAGGTGCAGGGATCCTGTTTTGGGGTAGCATGGGGTTGTGCCTCTCACTACAGCCTTGCGCAAGCAGTGGATGCCTTGCCAGGGCGCTGCAGAGCTCGCAGCAGCAAGCAGCTTTCCTGAGCAGGCCCTCTCTGCCCTGTAGTGCTGGGTCGCACCCACTGGGAGGGCAGCAGGGCAGGAGCTTGAGTCCACAGTGGGCAGCCTGCCCCTGCCCTGCACAAAGATCTGGGGGACGCAGGTCCCCCCTGCCCCCTGGAGTCCGTGCACTGGCAGGGAGCTAGCCCCATCCCCCAAGTCCCTGGACAAGCTACCCATGGCCCTGTCCTGCTCCCTGCGGCCGCGTGTTATGGCACCGGGCACCAAGCTCCACACACTGCCTGGCTGGGCAGCAGCCCCAGCCCCAACCCAGCCCTGCCCAACTCCCTCCCCCACCCTGGGGGCCTCAATTCCCTCCCCCCACCCTTATCTGTGGGAGCTGTTCTCTCCAGGCTGCCTGGAGCCATGGCACCCCGTGTCTGACTGCCCTCTTCCTGCTCCCTCCCAGCCTCCTGCAGGCTGGAACTTTGCCCACCTGCAGAGGGCTCATTGCAAAACTGCAAAGTCCATGAGTGTCTCTGCTAAAATGAGAAATCTGCATTTTACTCTGGTAAGGGGTGGGGGGAATCCTCATTTTATTCCAAAAGGGTGGGGAGGGGGCAGAAATCCCCGTTTTACTCCGTTTTCCCGTGGGAAACGGAAAACCCAGATTCCTGGTAATGTGCTGCACCACGTGCCTGGCAGTGATGCCCACAGTTTGCACAACTGAGGATTTTTTTAAATGTATTTTTACCCAAAGCTCTAGGATCCCTGCCTGTAGATACAATGCTGTTTACTAATTTCCTAGCGGAGACAATGAGCATTGTGTGTTTCACAGGGTTGCCTGAATGGATTCAGGGGGACATGCAGTCCCAGCAACTGTGAGCTTGTTTGAAAAGACTTTTTTTTGAACATATTTCTAAACACAGGGAAGTCCATAGTCCTAATTTCTAGCTCTTTCTAATGGGTTTTTC
>NW_005842548.1:262673-273321 GCF_000455745.1 Alligator sinensis
CTGCTGAGTATCAGCTAGAGCTAAAGGACTTCACTTGGAGAGCTGTTTTATTCATCCCTATACACTTCTGTACCCAAGTGCTTCATGAAGAGCTATCAAATGATGTTGGAGTGTGATCAACTTGTTCTGGCTACCCCTGGAATAGGATTCCCATAGTGCCTTCAGAAGATGGCCCGGGCCTTCACATCTCTATAGTCCCCTGCTGTCTAATGTATTAATCCTAACAGAAAAAACCTTAATGCTTTATTGACGTCTGACTGTTCAACAAGTTTGTAAAGTGATAGTGTATTTACTACACCTGAGGAAACAAAAGAAGAAAATCATTTTCACCTTGAACCTGCATGTCTTTTCGCGCAGTAGGAATTGTAGCCAATCATTATGCAACTTTCATTTGCTCCTTTTTATGACCTCTCTTTACCCTGAGTAACTGCACACGTGCATGCCAGCAAAATAGGAGCATGCCCTGCCAGGGTCTTAGACTCCATTGTTAACTCAATACAAGTCCCATAAGAGACAGACATTCAAAAGCTTGAGCCTGAATTGATTCAATCTTTGCAGGTTAGTCTAACCTGGAGAAATTAAATCATTTTGTAACTGAACAGACACCCCAGACATGGAGGCGCATGCCTGCAGTGGCTCAGGCTAGAAGCTGGGGAGGGAGGGGGTGCTAGAGCAGCCCTCCCTTCCCTTCTACAGTACTGAGCTGAGGCGGATCATGGCCAGGCCCTGGCAGGATGCTCTGATTAGCCCATCAGGGAATGATCAACCCTAAGTCAGTGTTTGTCACCCTATTAAGAAAACAACAGAGCGACATTACCAGCCACCTGTTGATTCTGTCTGCTGATTCTACCTTTTGACTCAGCAGGGACCATAGCAAGCATGTGGTCTGCTAGCGAATACACAGACTCCTCCTCAGCAAGGCAGAGGGGAGGGGAGAATTTTTGCTTAGCAGGGAGTGATGAGGGGAAGGGACGGAGCAGCCTACAGTCTCTGCTGGAGCTGCAGCCAGGGAGCAGAGGGAAGGGGCCAGCCTTGCTGTGAAGCAGAGAGCCCCACCCAACCAAGAGAGCATGTGGGATGCTGGGGGAGTTTGGTTTATCTTAAACCAGCAAGGGGTCTGGGACAGATACCAACCAGTTTGACCCAAATCAGTTAAATCTGATACTACATTCAACCAGGTTTATCTCCAACTGGTTTCAGCCATTTTTCAAACTGGCTTGTGTGCACTGAACATCTGTTCTGTTACATGTTTAAACCAGTTTCTGATCACTTAAACCGGTTTATGTGTAATGTCTGTCCCTAGCCATTGAAATCGAAGGGAGACTTTCCAAAGATGATCCTACGGTTAAAGTTTCATTATGAACTTAGGGAATATGCTTGTCTATCCTGTAGTTTTTAAGTGTGTATAAGAGAGATTACTTGCCAACTTCACAATCTTGTTGCAAGGTTAAATCCCTTGATATGTGTAAGGCACTTTGCAACTGATCCTTGACTGGAAGGTGTACAAATTATTATATTTCTCATTGTCGTGTTAGGATTGTATTTTTGCCAGTACATTCATTCTGATCTGACAGAAGCACCTTCCCCAAACTACACTGATAATTGGCCCATAATTTTAGGTTTCATTTTCATAAAAGACCCTCTAACTTTGCAGATACAATGTACTGGAATTCCACATGCATCGTAGGGAACTTAGCATATGAAGGTAGGCATTTAGACAAATGAATGAATGTATGGCCCACATATATACATGAACCAGCTTACTTTATGCAGCTGCTGTAACTGTAACTGGATGCTAAACCACACTTATTTTCTACTAGGTTGAGCCAATTTGTTTGAGAGTCATTTTGTCTCAGATTTCTGGGATCTTCTAGACCAGGGCTGACCAAATAGCAGCCCATGGGATGCATGTGACCCACAAGTGGTTAAACTGCAGCCCGCAGGACTTGTTGGAGCCGTGAATAGTTAGATTGCAGCCTGCGGCTTGTCTGTGCAGCTACCAGAGTCACTGGATTGGCATGGCTCCCGAACCCCAGACATACGCCACCACACCACTCACCCCGCTGCAGCTTCCTTGCCTGCCACTAAATTTGGGGTCTTCAGTCACAGTTGGCAACTAAAATCAACAACAGGGGAAAGCGGGAATGGGGGGTGAGGTGGGGGTGAGTGGCAGCAGAGTTTCATATCTGGTCCAAAGTGCCAAATGTTAGACAACCCTTCTAGACTATCAGGCAGACAGATGCTTAAGGGTTAGGCATTTCTATTGGCCGTCTCCACTAGATACATTAGATACGTTGGTGAGTCTCATTCTCTAGTGGCAGATACCCACATTACAGAATTATCACCACAAACCACTGCCTTCTCCGTTGTATCAGCAGAAAGGCTAAGGACTGAATAGGCAGTAGATAATGAAATCCTTTGAAGCAATATGGCCTTCCCCAATAGATAGGAGATATGTTGGTAGAGGGAGTTGGGAGAAGCTTGCAGTAGCTCAGTCAACCACTCCTTGGATAAACCTGTCTGATAATCTGGCACTTTCTGTAGGCTGTGAAGTCATCTAAAAAGATCAAATTGTTTAGAAAGCAGATTTTTGCCTCCAGACTAAGCTAAGCATTTGTTAAGTTCTTACTAAGCAGTCATGTGCTGGAGAGGGAAATAGCATAAATGAGTATTCCTTGGATCACTCTCTTCTGGCACCTAATTAAGAGGGGAAAAAATAGCTGGGCATTATCGGTTTTCATTGCTCTTCTTCCATTTATCAGACGTGGTGACCCATTTGCTGTGTGAACTGTAGTGCTAAAGGTTCAGTATCTTTGTGCTCAGGAGCAGCATATTCCCAAGCTTGTTGTCTTTGGCACAGTCATTATTTTATCTGCCAGAGCCAATGTTAATGAAAAATTCCTGAAAAATTCCACTTTTCAACACAGCGATAATTCTCCAGGGAACAACAATCTGTACTGGCCCCTTTCAAAATCAGAGTTTGGTCAGGATGAAAAAAAAAAAGCAGGTATTTCTGAACCCCACTGCCTGGGGCTTTGGGTACTTTGCAATAAGTATTTTTGGAGCTTGCCAGCCTTGTCAAGTCATCTAAACATTGCCAGGTTTTAGACTGCATAGTAGCAGCCTTTGAAGCCAGCATTTCATGGAGTGATCTGGAGTGCCATGAGAGCTGTCAGCTTGCTGATGTGGCAGTGCTTTTCTTGGTAGAGCCGTCTTCCAGGTTTATACCACTGCAGTGTAGTCTCTTTGGCATGTTCACAGGGATGTAGCTTTTTTACAGCAATGCTGAACCCCGCTTTCTAATGGGCCTTTTTACCAGATTATCTCCTTTCTGGTGCATCCCAAACTGTTGCAATGCTAGTGCGGTACAAAATCTCCTCTTCCCATAGAAAGCAGGAGCATTTATGAATCCGTATGGATAATAGGACGCAAGCTCTTTTTAGTGTATGGGTTTGTCTACACAGAGACAGGAAAGTTAAAGCAAACTAGACCATAGGTGCATAATCAGAACATTTAACTTTGAGTGAATTCATCCTTTTGGGATACTCTTATTCTGTAGAAAAGTAGCCTCCAATTGCCATAGCTTAAAGAGGTCTTTGAGCTCTACAGCTCACTCCTGAATGGGAGCGTCACATAAGGGATACCATGCTTTCACAGAAGTACATTAACTTCACACTTTTAGTTGATTTGCCTTCATTTTGCTGAACATCTCTGTGTATACAGACCTCGGTTTGAGTTGAATGTGTTCTGGGAATTAATCTCACACTGATGCAAATAAGGAGAAACCTCATTGATGCATTAGTGTAAGGGAGAAGGGAAACAGGTCCTAGGTGTTGTTATGCTTCCTGTATTTGGAAATGGGGTTGGCATTAATTCTCAAACAAGGAGCACTGGAGTGAAAATGGAGGGACCTTTCCTGTTATTCTCAGTAACCACCAGTCTTCATTGTATGCTGTCCCCAAGTTTGCAGAATTGTGCATGCAAAATCTGTGTGCAGTACGACTGTGGCTATGTGTGAACACAGCCTTGGCACGGGGTGTGTTTATTGGCAGTGAAGTGTCCAGCTGCCTTGCAATAATCATGAGCACCATTTATTTAATGGAACTGCAATACAGTATATTAACTAGGGATGAGACAGTCTAACTCTGCTTAAATGCTCTTGAGGTTCAAATAATCTTGGTTAGTTATTTCAAAACTATTTTCTGTTGTCTCCCTGCTCTGTAGGGGGTGGCCTGCACTGGTCACTGCTGTGTGACTAACCAAGGTTACATAATATGAATGAACCAGTACTCTGATAGGATCTTGCAGAGATTTTTAGCAAGAGAAAGAAAGACTCATTTAATAAATCTTGGGGGGAAAAAAGCTGCATTAAAACTACTCATATAGATGATATGGGAGAACAACCTTTGTAAATGGAGAGGCTGAGTGAGCTTATGTGGAAATGGAAAATGCATTTATATCCTCTTCTTACTCCCAGATAGGATGTCAAGGCTGCAACATTTGTTTTGTACATGGTTTAGAGACACAGATATAGAGGATGAGGAAAAAGGGCTAAGATAAATTGGAGTCTGCTAGATTTGTACCCTCCACGTGTAAGCAGGCAGGACAGGCACTGTATGTATTCTGACTTCTGTCAGGGTCTCTGGTAACTTTTTGCCTCTGCTGTCAAAATAGGCTTGGCCTTGCCTTTTATGCATTAAGGAGAGAAAATTAAAGCGACTTGAGGCAGATAAGTGCAAGGAATTAATTAGATGCCACTGTGCAATGTGGCACAGGCAGCATTGTATACATGACCCGAGATGTAATTTCTGATTTGGAGGCTTTTTAAATGGCTGCTACTGTGTTGCATTTTTAGTGAAAGCACACCAAGTTTTCCCAGGGCAGATGAGGCCTCAGATGTTTGTGCATTCCAAGCTGTTACCATTTTCCAGTTTAAGGCCAGCTATATTACACTTTTACTGGTACAAGTGATCAGAAACTGGTCTATACCCATAACAGAACACAAGTTCGGCGCACACAGACTGGTTTAAAAATGGTGGAATCTGGTCTAAAATTTGCACCCCCCACCAAAGGGTGAATGTGTGTTCTGTTCACTACTGATCTAAACTATACTGCTTACAGAAAACCACGTAACTTAGCTTGATTCTGCCTCTGGCTCTTTGAATGTCTGTACCTAGTTTAAAGGGGGAAAAGCTCGTGTCAATGTCAGACTTACTTAAATATTTAGCTCTGTGCTCCTGCTTCTAAAAACAGCTCCATTTCTGGATTCAGCCCAGGGTTGATGCTGATGAGGGACATCAAACAAGACATACATGAGTCAGGGACAGCACATCTGGCATTGCCTGTGTGCAGCTAAAGGATAAATAAAAGGGGCAGTAAACTCCAGCTGGTGAGCTATTTTCACGCAACATTCTCATCCTTCTGTTATTATTGGCCAGAGGGAAGAGGGTGCCACTAAAGACCTTAAGACTGGAAATGGTATTTCTCTATGACCAGCTCACTGGGAAGCAGGTATTTTTGTACGCAAGGGACTAAAAAGTGAAAGATTGTTAGATCTTTCATTCTTAAAAATGAACTTCCAGAAAATGGGTCTTAGTGAACAGAGCAGCAGGTCAGCCACAGTGCCTGACAGTGCTGCCAATATTTTAAACAGTGCTCTGACATTGTGGTGGTTTATGTTTGGAAGTATCTGGCTCACCACTTCTTTTCTTGGAAAGATTCTCCCTCTACTCATAGTTTTTAATGTCAGGAGATCTGTTGCAACTTCCTTCTTCTCAAGAACTTCCCAATTTAAATCTCTCAGTCTGATAGCCCGGGCTCCTGCCACCATCCTGAGAATGAAAGTTGTCATTGTCTCTCTCCTTAATCTACTGGGAGGGCTGACAGTCAGCAATTACTGTGCTCTTTCTTTCTCTTCCTGCACACTACTTCAGGAACATCGTAGCAAGTTATGACTTTTTGGCTAGAGACAGCAGTTACACATAAACCAGTTTAAGTGATCAGAAACTGATTTAAACCTGTAATAGAACAGAAGTTCAGTGTACATAAACCAGTTTCAAAATGACTGAAACTGGTTTAAGATAAACCCGGTTGGATGTAGTATCAGACTTAACTGATTTTGGTCAAACCGGTTTATGAAACTTCTGTCTCAGACCTCTTCCTGATTCAAGTTAAGTCACTGTCCTCCAGCATCCCAGCATGCTTTCCAGGCCTGGGCTATGCTGTGCTGTCTGCTCCAGCAGAGAAGGATTGGCGGCGGGGGGGGTGGCGGGGCAGGAACTGCTCTCCTCACACAAACCCCAGCTGGGGTCTGGAGCCAGGGAGGGGGCTTAAACCCACCTTCCCCCAAGTTCAGAGCTGCCCTGCTCTACTAAACTTACTGAAACTTACTGCTGGCTGTGACTGTGGACTAGAAATCCCAGAAGCGCCTGGAAGCAGGCAAAGGAAGTGATGAGTAACCCTGCAGAGTCCTGCTTCTGTGATTCTAGACTGCAAATCCCAGAGCTAGGGAATCTGGGGGCAGCAGGACGAGGAAGCAAACATGATCCATGCCAACTATGTGCCAGAGAGGCTTGCTCTAGCACTTCCCGGCTTCTGGCCTGAGCCACTGCAGGCATGTGGCTGCACTTCCTGAATCAAAAGTAAATGTGTGTCAAGTTGTTTCTCAGTTTAATCTCTGCAGTTTAGACTAACTTGCAAAGACTGAATCGATTCAGCCTTGGGCTTTTTGACTGTCTGTACTCAGCCTCTAATTCCAAGGCAGTCTGAAAAATGAAAAGTGGTAGCCAACCAAAATAGTTTGCCCTACATGGTAATACTAGTCTCATATAGACACTATGGGCCAGGTTGTATTCTGCCTATTATGCCTGTAAATGAACTGAAGAACCTAAGTGTGATTCTGCTGGAGTCTTTGAAAATCCACTAATGCAACTACTCTTGTAACAACTGCCATCTTACCCTTAAAGACTGTGCCTTAAAAAGGCAGCTAGGGGAAGGGGGTCCCACCCATATCTTGTGTTAACAGTTTTTCTGAGAGTTGAGCAAAGTGGAAAAATCATACTTCACACCTAATGGGCTGTAATAGAACTTGGCCCTGCATTTTGGAATGATCAGCATTCTCTCCTAAAGAAAGTGCCAGGGCTCAGATAGTCTGGTTTTGCAAGTCAGGGCTGTAATGCAGCAACACAACTTTCCACATGTGTGTGCGCACATGCACATGCCAGGAATACACTTGCACAATGCCCACTTAAATTAAATGCAGCATCACAGCTTTGCCAGAAGCACTTGCATCCAGATTGAATCTGGGATGCCAGCACTGAGAGTGGTGTGAGAGTACTTACAAGCTATTCCATCACTGTACAGATCTGGTGTGATCCCTAGCAACCAGCACATCTTTTACCACCAGCTGAGCAAAACTTGCTATAGAGAAGCTTGCCTAAACCTAAAGGTCTTGAGTAGAAATAAAGAAATACACTCGATTCCCAAAAAACAGCCTTTTTGTTAGAGCACTTTCAAACAACATCACTGTGAAGAGCAATGAGAGAGGCAGACTCATTAGAGTATTTCTCTGATAGCTTTTAGGTACAAAGGAGGTCAAATTTACTACAGAGGGCAAAAACCAGTGATTCATTTTTCCTTATTCTTTTTTGTTACTTTTCACCTTGAACAATAAAAAAAGGGCCTGAAGACAGAAAACGTTTGTTCTTGACTCTTGCCAAGCCAACTTTTTTTTTTCTCTTTAATAAGCCATCATTAAAAGCTGGGCCTGTCGCCTTAACAAAAGGAAAAGAATACATTTGTGTATACTTAAGAGACGGGAAGGGGCCTGTGAGCCAGGCCTTGTCACAGATAAAGGAATTCCGGACATTATTCCTTGTGCTCCAAGGGGTTGTGACATGGGATTTCCTTTCGAAGCGGTAAATAGACTGAAGGTTGTTGTGCAATAGGGTGGGGTGAGAGCTAATTTCTTTTAAAAAGAGAAGAGCTGAAAACACATCTCAAGAGAAGCCAATTGCATCTGGAAAATGAGTCATGGTGAGACATCAATGAAGGTTACATTCAGCCCTATGCAGAGGACTGCAACAAGGCATAAGTGGTACAGAGAGGCCTCAGATCAACTGTACAGGAGCCAAATGCATTGTCCTTCATGGATTAGAAGTTCAGTTCTGAGAGGCAGCCAAAAATTCAGAGGTTTGGCAGAACCTTAATGCAGGTGTCTGGATCTAGAGCGTGGGTGGGAGGAACTCCTCCAAGAAGTAGCCGGGGTGAGATTTCTGATGCTTCCCACTTCTGATAGAAATCAGGAAAATGAGAACAAACCTCACTCTCTGTCCCTGTGTTCCCTGGGATGTGTGTTTCCCAGGATGGAGTAGGAGACATGCAGAACATGGATGATGATAGTTTAGAAAGTCAAGAAAGGGTTTGGATACATATTTCATTTTGTGCTTGGGACTAAGATCTGGGTAGGTGAGGAGCAAACAGGTTCATATATAGATGAAAGACTTTCTTCTGTCCCTAATCGAATCCTGCAAAGGTAAGATGTTCAGAAGAACCAGAGCTGCAGATTGCAACCACTCTGTATCCTAACTGGAAAAGCCCTCAATGTTGCAGCCCTTGGATTAGAACGTGTCATAAGAACTGAGGCAGACAAGGTTCTCTGAGTAGGAACTGATGCACTTTGCATTAATGACTCACAAACGTGCACCCAGGTGTGGGGTGGACAGACTGGAGATGGCCTGAAATCAGGAGAAATTAATGCTTGAACCTAAATTATATTTGAATCTGAATGCAAAGGGGTATCTCCTCCTCCCCACACTGCCCACTGTCTAACTAGACAGTAAGCAAACAGTGCAGATCAGTCCTTGCAGATAAAGTCAGGGGTCAGTGAGGAGTGGAAAGGACGCTTGCGTCATTAATCTTCACCACATCCTAGAATTCAGGTTTTTGATAACACGGTCCTTTAGTGCAACATTATTGGAATAATAAAGTTATTAGACACAGGAGTCTGAAATGGGGAAACTGGCATCCAAACTTCCTCCATAAGCCTTAATTCTGCCTTCTCTTATTTTGCTATGGATATACGAGTTACAGCACTATCATGTGTATTATAAACTATCATGTGTATTATAAAACTAGGTGAATCACACCTAGGCTTCCCTAGTGTGTCCTTGACAGGGAGATCCCAGATCAGAATGATAAGGATATGTCCAGTATTGGGGTTGTAAATCTTATGGCACCTGGTGGGCACGTACCCATAGCTTGTGATCAGGTGGGAGGCTGCTGGCCATTGTGGCTAATGTCAGACAGTCAAAAAGCCTGAGGAGGACTCTTTGTAGGTTTCTCTAAACTGCATAGATTGAACTGATAACAAATTGAACTCACGTTCAGTTTTCAGTTGGGAAAGGCAGCCAGATGCCTGCACTGGCCGAGGCCAGAAGGTTAGAGCATACCTTCCACCCTGCTGGCCGTTGCTAAGTCAGGCCGAGCCCAGCCAAGCTGGGGCCACCCCTGATAGACTGCCCAGCACATGCCCCCAACTCTCTGCTTTCCCCCGCAGGGAGAGAAGGGGTCCCCATGATGGTGCCCGGGGGTACAAAGCATCCTGGTATGCTTGGGGACTGTAACCTGATTCTGGTGGGAATCTGGGACAGAAATTCCGTAGACTGGTTTAGCTATAGCAGGTACGTCTGATACTACCTCCACCCAGGTTTATCTTAAACTGGAATCAGCCATCTTGAAACCAGTCTGTACACTGAACTTCTGTTCTGATCACTTATACTAGGTTATGTGTAATGTCTGTCCCTAGCCTATTGGTTACCGCTGCCTGTCCTACTAGACTCAGGGTGGACATTCTGTATGGCCAAACCAGTGGAGTGACACGGAAGGGCTGGAGAGGTGGCATACAAAACTGCCTGGAAGTCCCAGACAGGAGTTCTCAGGCTTTATGAATCCTTCCAGAAGGCATTCAAAGGTCATAAAATCAGTGTGAAAATTACTAAATAGCTTCAGAATGAGGGACCCCAAAAATGAAAAACACAGGATTGTTTTCTTCTTCCTCATTCCTATTCAAACTCAACATTTATTTTCAGAAAGATAAGACAACTTGAGAAGAGAAGCCCTCTTGCTTCTCTAGAGTAATGGAGCAAGAGGGGAAATATGTGTTCTAGATAAAGTCTGATGAGCCCTGTGGAACTGCCAAAGAGCATGTTTAAATGACCCACACAGAGTATGACTAATTAATGAACAAATTGGAAGTGCATGAGAGCCAGGCTTAGTAGGGTGACCCTGTAGGTGTGTTAGAGAGGTAAAAGCTGATTTCCCTCTTTCTCACACCAGTGTGTGGTGGGCTGCCCACACGTTAGGGTCCCAGGAGCCAGCTGGGGGTGTGGGGAGAGAGGGCAGATGGAGTGCATGCAGCAGAGCTTGCCCAGGTGGTATGGTGCTGGTGCCGGTGCAGTCCACCTCACCCATCCAGACTACAGAGCTCTGCATGGGGTCAAGCCCCACCCGTTCTGACCTGGATCAGCCCACAATGCACTCCCACCCACACCTGCCCTGGCCCCAGCCCCAGCCCCAGCCCACAGCCAGGGTTTGCCTGGGTGGGCAGTCCCTGCCTCCCCCCCACCCCCAGCCATTCTCTCCTGGAGCC
>NW_005842548.1:273380-295734 GCF_000455745.1 Alligator sinensis
CC
The DNA here is from genome assembly GCF_000455745.1 of Alligator sinensis. NCBI lineage: Eukaryota > Metazoa > Chordata > Crocodylia > Alligatoridae > Alligator > Alligator sinensis. The sequence goes on from NW_005842548.1 coordinate 273,383, forward strand.
CCCCCCCCCCCCCCCCCTCACGGGGCATATGGTGCCTGGAGTGTATCCCCATGGCTGCCATTGTTTCCCCGCACTAACTCTCCCCAGAGTGACGCAGCAGGGGCAGAAGAAAGAAGAGCAGCTGCTGGAGGTGGGGAAAACCAAGTAGTATCTGAGCAGTTGCAGCAGCAAGAGCATCCTTGCTGGGAAGCTGTGCATGCTGGCTGGGTTCGGGGCCGGGACCGGGACCGGGACCGGGGCCAGGGCAGTGCTGTCAGAGGATGCAGGGGAGGTGCAGGAGGAAGTGCAGTGCAGGCTGCCCCAGTTGAGAGCAGGGAGGGCTCAGCTGCAGACTGGATACAATCAATTAGCAATCTGGACCCAGCCCATGGGCCGTAGTTTGCCCACACCTGAACTAGAGTCATACAGCACATCTGCTGTTTTAGCCTGAAGATTGATAGTAGTTATGGCATGTATACAGAACCACCACACACACACACAACGTGGATCTTGCTTTCTTTAGCTGAGTAACAGGCTTTTTCTAAAGGGATTATACTTTATGATATCCTAGTAAAAGCTTGTTAAAGCTTTTGAAGTGAGGCTTTATAATAGCCAAGAACAAACAACCAAAGAAACAAAATAACCCCCCCACCCCCCGGGTTGTTACACATTAGAATAACTGAAAAACCCCAAAGACATTTTCTAAGACCCATAACTTGAGAACAGCAAGTCTAATTAACCACAACCTCTGTTAAGGAACACAAACACATCCCCCTCCTCTGTCATTGTGTACATGTGGCGTGCATACGGTTTTGCCTGCAGAAACTAACCCTTAATTATGGAGTTGCTGGCCCAGCCCTTACTCAGCCCATCTCCTTTATCTTGGACTCTATGTTGGTGTCAACTGTTTGGCAGGACCGATAATTAAACTCAGTTCACTCCCTGCTGTGCTGGCATGTTGTCTTCTGTTTTCAGTTCTTCAGAGCCCAATTCTGCAACCCTAACATATGTAAGTGGTTCCACTCACCCCTGTTCCAGGCAGCACCAGCAATCTTGTTGCCCTGAAGACTGGAACCTGGTTTGACAACTCTCTTTACATTCAGAAGGAACCTGTTTTTAGGTTCCCTTGCTAGCTCACATCCCATTACCTCCCAGTAAAACCAGAATGAAATGCCCCACCCATCTCTAACTTCTTTTATCATTACAGCTCCTGCACGAGCCATTGCTATGCAGTTAATGCCATGCAAATGTTTTTACTCTTAAGATCTTTTAGTCAGGGATTTAAATCTTGGCATCTAAGTCCATGGCCTGGGAACCCACCCTAACCAAGAATGTTTTAAATTGATATAAACATTTCCAGAGTCCTGAAAGTGCAAGAAAATAATTGAACATCCTTTTTGTCTAGAAAACAAGTGTCTCTCTCCATTCTTGACTCTCTTTAAACAAAAATGTTGCAGGTCATTGGCCCAGAAGTGGGCGGTGGTAGCCAGTCACAGCTTGGCATGATCATGAGGCTCTAATTTGCTGGATCAGGCAGGACCAACGCTGAGAAGACCCCCCCCCACCCCAGCCCACCCCCCCAAAAAACCCCAAACAAACCAGTGTTACCCGCGATACAGAATACTTGTTCTTTTAGTGCGTATTTTTTCTTTCCAATGGTTTGTATCACATACACAAAAACATATTCAGTAAGAGACAATAAGGAACCTGTTTGTTTTCCTTCCTCGTGCATAAATGCTCGAACACAGCAGGCAGCTTGTGCCAGGACAAAGCTTATTTGCTGTACGAAGAATTTTATTGTCTAATCAAGCCTAAGAGAAAACAGACCTTCAAGGAGATCAAATAAATGACCCCACATTTGATGCTTGCTCTGGCTCACCAAGTTGTTTGGTTACTCTACAAGTGTGTCTTAGATCTGTTTTCTGTTATCAGGATTAGTTCTTCGGATTCATAATGAAGCATCTTACGGACATATTCAGTGTGGCGCATCTGGGATTCTTATTAATTACTTCTTACTTAATCATTCTTTCATCTGCTGTCCTGGCCCCTCACGTTGGAAGCTGTCTCTCCACTAGACTGAATGGATCAAATTTTTCTTTCACACCAGAGCCCATATTCGGGTTTCACCTTTTGCTCATTTAATTTTCACGATTCCTTTTCTTTTGATGCTTAACAAAATATTGTAGTCCTTCCTAGTGCCTCTGTTCATAACACAAACTGTAGCTATGATCAAAAAAAAGAATCCTAAAAAATACAAGCTGTTTTCGCCAGTAATTTGTTCATAGAGCCATTTCTGTTGACTTAATTAACAAGCCAAGGTAAGGATTAATCAAATCCCAGGTGTGGGGCTTGAAAACCACAGGGACTCTGCCTGAGCCATCATGGCACACGTGCTTTATCTTGTTACAGGCATTGCAATGAACACGGGCTGTGAAGATGAAATCACTGGTTGGGCAATATTGCAGGAAGCTTGTCTCAGTTCTTGTTGGGGTCAATGTTAAAAGTAGAGTTGGTGAGCAATTTCCCAGAGAAGCAGCTGATCATCAGAAGATTTCATTATGGCAAAACTGAAATGTTTTGAGGAAATTTGCTAAAGTCGCAGTAAGGCTTGTCAGGAACATGCAACTTTTTTCAGAAGCAGAAAACCAGATGTAACTTTTTTCAGAAACAGAAAAGGAGAACATATCTCCCTGGAATAGGCATATATTTATGTGGCAGGGGAAACACCATGTGTCTGGGTCCAAGAAGGCAGTTTTCCTTAAGCCCTCTCCGGGATAACTGTTCTTTTGGCGTGGTTTAGTACCCGTCGAGGTATTGGGGCTTAAAGCCCATTTTATGGAAATGGGAGGATCCTCCCTAGCTTGCTCCTGTGGACATACCACTGAGGGCAGGCAAAACTTGGGGGCATCCAAACTCCAAGCCTCCAGGCTTGGGCCTGCATGTAGGATGCCTGCCAAAAAACATTGGAAACATCTGAAGCCCCTGGTGGGAGTGGAGGATGTTTGCCGGTGGTAGGGCCATGTATGGTTCTGGACTGACTCATGGATTTGGACTTGGTTTGGCTGATTTGGCTTGGAACGTGAGAAATTTCTATTTAAAATTTTTTTTTAAATAGCCTGGAAGAAAGGCAGCCGCCTCATAACTAGGAGTCCAGTGTTCAAGTAGGAACAGTGTAGCAAGACCTTAAAGCTGAGGTTTCTACATTCCAGCAGAGCACCTCGATTACTGGACATTTTGTGGTGAATCTATCTCTGCTCTTCCATGAAAACAGAACTTGGAAAGGTTTTGATTTCATCCTCAGGCAAAACTGGGAGATGCTGAAACTCTCTCAGGATTGGGAAAATGGTATTACTAAAAGGCCACGTTGACTCCAAAGGGAGCAGGGTCAGGTAGTGGGCACCTGGAAACATTTTTGTTTCATGAGTGCTTTTGCAACAAAAAACGTTTAAAAAGAAGGATCCCATTGAGCAAATCCTCTGTGCCTTCTGGAGCTTTGGAAGTGATTGACTACAGCAGAATGGATGGAAACAGGATACAAAGCTCAGACAGGGGTCTAGACACCTCCTTTTCCATTGGGTCCCCAAACCTATGAGTCTCTCTGCTGCTTCTGTGCCTGGAGAGCTTTCCTTGAGGGTGACTTGGCCAAACTGACCTAGAGAGGCCGCAGCAGCTATTGAAGCCAAAGTGACTCTGAGGATTCACCCATGTTCAGAGCAGCACCGAGACAGGGAAGAATCCCTCTACCTGCTCTTGTCTCAGAAACCCCTTGCAATGATGATCCCCAGCTCAGGATTGAGCACTAAGGAAGCAGACCTGTATTTGGCTTTCAGGCTCAGCACGCCGCCCATCCAAAGCTGCGTTTCTGGGGAAATGTCAAGCTTTGTTCCAATAACGGATGGCCCATTTACCTGCTCCTCCTCTCAGTGTTTCCACGTAAGGTTAGCCAGTTCGGGTATCAGCGAGGGAGTAGGACTTTTGTCAGCAAGCAGCCATGCTGCATAGAGACTCAGTAAATATGTGCAGTGCTAATGCGAAGCAGATTCCTGCCTTGCCAGAAGCAGAATTCCTCTAGACCCTGCCATCAAAAACATTATGTCACAAGCCTAACAAACAGGGGAGACATCGGGGTCATGTAAGGGTAACATTGCGGCTGAGGCAACAAGAAAACAGTTGAAGCACAGCTCTGTGGCATAGTGGAGCTTGTCATTAGGAAAGATTTTGAAAATGATTTGCAGCCATCTCCAGTGTTTGATTGGCGCTTTCCAGCTTAATGCAAACCAGGGAAGAGACCAGTTTCCAGATCCATTTACGCCAAGCAATGCACTGCAACGTCAAGCAGCAGATAACACACAGAGCCTGCAGCTCAGGAGCTGTAATTGAAAAGGCGACAGTACTTTAAGAATATTGTTAGGTCCTTGCTCTCTCTCCAGTTCAGACAAACAACTTGTATCTTGTCTTTTTAAAATAGCAATCTCCCGTCCCTTTAAAAAAAAAAAAAAGAACCCTTGTTTGAGACAGTCACAGATGAGGCAAACATAAAAGGAGCAGAGATTTGATCGAAAACAGATCTGGTGTCAGTTCAACCGGGATTTCTTCTTAAAGCCTGCTCTTCTTAATGGGTATATTAAAAAAGAAAGAATTACCCACCGGGCGGATTTTATCCTACGCTTAGAATTTTCCCATTTCCGACAAAGATGATCCGGGCAGTTTGATCAAATACATCTCAGTTTAGTGTGCAGAATTAATTGCACTGATCCCAGGAGGGCTTGGCTCATTTGCTTCTGTTTTTATAACTTGAAGAATGATAACAACAACAGTGGTTGAAAGTTAATTGAGGGTGCATTATCGTTTGGTTTCTATGTAACACTTAACGGCCTGATTCATAATTCCTTCTAGTTTTTCTCCTCCTTTGCCTGCTACTTTTCCAGGCCAGTTAGCAAGGGCATAGAGGGAACTCAGAGGGTTCTTTCCTTACTGAACTTGTATCAACTAACCACATTGTCTGGAAAGAGATCCAGAGAATGGGGAAATGTGTTGCAGAGTGAGAAAGGGCAGAGCTCCATGTTACCTAACCACCAGTGCTGCACGTGTGGTAGGTTTTTATGCAGCCCACTCCAGTACAGGCACAAAGAGCTGAGGAAGGAGGCTTTGCTCCTTCCTTTCCCAGTGGGAGCTATTTGGCTGTGGTCCAGGCCAAAGGAGGCAGCTGAGCACTGCACGGAGGGAGGGCTCTGAAGAACAAGACCAAAAATCCCAGATAGTGGAAAACTCCAGGTAAGTATCCCTGGGCCTTTTTGCTCTAGAGAGAAGAGCAAATTCTTCCCAGAGGTCCTGGCAGGCAGAAGGTCTGGAGCTGGTACAGGACTTCTGGTTTTCCTGGTGAATTTGCCACAGAAGCAAGGACACAGCAGAGATCCATCTCTTGATGCACTGTGCTCCTTAGACAGTCCCATCAGATTTGAGAGAAGAGCCTCCTTCCTGACGTCTGGGTTTCCCAAATTCACTGAGCACACCAGAAAGTCCATCCTGTTTTTGAATCAGCCACATAATACAGAAGGCGGAGACAGAAAAGACGCAATAGGCCAGTTCCTTCTCTGCGCTCTGACCCTGAAAGGCTATCTGAGATATGAACAGGCCGTGAAACTACCCTCAATGGGACGCCTGAGACACGTGAGGCTGTAGATAGATCCCTGTAAGTCATTTAGGGCCAGCAGATGAATGCTCCCCAAAGGCTACCTTTGTTCAGTCTAATTTTAAATATCCCTAATGATAGGGCTGGACCACTTCCTTTGGGAGATACTGATACAACTCAGCTTTGGAGAGATTTTCTCCTGGCTCTGAATAATCGCACAGTTTGCAACAGTGAAAGCAGGTGATGGCTGCCTGTGGTCAGACTCCTGAGGCCTCTGCAGAGAAATCTGAATGACACCATTCCTACTCAGACTATTACTTGTATAGTAAGATCCAGGTACTCTGTCACAGAAGGTACTGCTTGACAAAATAACTCACAGTCTGAAGAGATTGTCATCTAAGATTTATACAAAATGGCAATGTTAGGTAAATAAGGAAACTAGTAGGAGAGGGAATAGAGGACAAATGCATTGCTATATTTACTTAAATCTTAAGAAACTTGACAAAACTATCACACTGGGTGTGAAGTAAAATCCTATAAGCAAACATCCCTCATGCTTGAAGTGTTGGAAATCTGGATTCAAACTTTGCACCTTGGGCGCATCTACACATGCGCTTTAATGTACAGTAGACTATTTTACTGTGCAGTAAAGTGCCATGTAAAAAGCCGTGACATTACCCTAATGCACAGTAAAATATTCCACTGTGCATTAAGCATCACTAAAAAATAATGGGAATGCGCTACTGTGCATTAGCACAGTCTGATGAGAATTATATAGTACCTCACATTGGAGGTACTACATTTAATGTGCATTAGAAAAGGTGCATTCATGCACATGTAAATGTGTCCTTTGAGCTTGAGTGTTTCCTTCTTTCACATCAACCTATCAGTCTCCACATTAACATCAAAGAATCCAGAAAAAGAGAGAGACTTTTTAATAATAGTTTGCAACAGGCAAGTGAGCTTGGAGGTTTTGTTTTCTCTTTAAACAAGCTCAGTCTGGAGGGCTGTCATTGTTCAGTAGTTTTGAACTTTGGCTTCCTTTACTTAGTGGCTTGAGTCAGCCTCGTGCTCCTGATGAAATCTGACATTAGCGCAAGTAAGACTTTGTTGGCTTACCAAGCTATCAAGCCAGAATTTTCACGCGCCATTAGCAAACTATTGGTCAATGTTCCACTTACTCCTTATCTGGTTCTACCGATTTGAACCCTACCATGAACAAATAATTTCAGTAGTGAAAGCTTTCTAGGAAGAAGAGGCATCCATGTTGCATCTTCCTGATCAAGCCATTTTCCAAAGACTGAACTAGTGATGTCTCTCATATTGCACTGAAGCCATTAAACACCACTCCCATTTGGGACTCAGTTGTGCTTAGTTTAGGGGCTCCCCAGTGATAATGCATGAACCTGATATGTGTGTGACACATTCCCCACCCCACTCCACCCCCGATATTTCAGGAATGTGGTATGTGAAGCAATAAACTTTGGGAGGCACTGTATGGGAGCCCATCAGTAGTCTGAAGGCTCAGTGTGAACAAGGAGCCTCTCTCTCTCCTTTTTCATACCCATGGCAGGACTGAACAGTCAGTGCCTTTGCATTTTTATTACCATGATGCACTTTTGCCTAAGGACAGCTAAATCAGGTTCTTAATTTTCCCTGCCATCCCTTCAACTTCACTTTAAGGTCTCAGTGCTTCGTTTCTTCTTCCAAACTACTCTTGAATGTCTAGAATATGAATATGTATAGCACTTTGTTACATTCTGTTGTTAAATGAGTCCCGTGAGAGTGCAGCATCTTATTATATTCTATTTACTTAGTTATTGTGTTGTACATTACTGTATTTTATATGCAGAACCTGGATTAATGCGGTGTTCCAGCTAAGAATGTAAACTCCCCAAACTGATTCAGTTTGAAAGTCCTTCAGCAGTAGCCATTTATGAACTATTCTAAATAAATGTTGAACAATGCTTTAATCTACATATTCGTCAAGTCCGGCTTTCCAACTTTCTGAGTTGTGCACCTCAAATTTTTAATCCTAACATTTTTTTTCTAATTCCCTTGAATATTTATTTCTTCTGGACCAAGTAAAAATCTCAGTCTTTTTTTAAAACAAGACCAACCAAATATAATTTTTTTCCATAATTACATGGTAATTTGGAGATGATGTGCAATTATATGAGATTTATACCTATATTATTATCTTTTTCTTCTTCTTCTGTATATGGCAATTAAAGATACCTGGCCAGATTTTCAGTGCATGAGAACTGGCATAATTTTATGGACTTCGGTGCAGCTATGTTGATTTGTACAAACTGAGGATCCTGGACCATTAACCTGTTTCAGAAGATCCAAGAGAAAACTTTCCTTAGTGTTTGATGCTGTTAATATAAAGTCTGACCTCTGCTGGCTGCAGGTGACTTATTCACTGCTTCTGATAAGGACTAACAAAGTCTTCCAGTTCTTTAAAAACAGATTCCCCTTTAAAAAAAAGATGACATGAATCACAGTTCCCCCCTGCCTTGCCTTTCTAGCAGGGCAATATGCAGGTAATGTGCACTGCCACTATTCTCTAACCCCGTGGTGCCCAGTAGGGGGCATCACAACCCTCTGAGAACCACTGGTATAACTGTATATACTGGTATGTAGGAAATTTCTAAACCTGTTGATGAGTCAAGAATGATATATAGCATAAGATACAAAAAAGTTTTTCCAAGTGTCTGAAATAAGAAACATATAATGGTAGGAAAACCATTGCTGTTTTTTGGAAGGTAGTGATTTTTGCTACTATAACAGAAATAAAATTAAAAAGGTGTAACCTCTGCAATACACAACTGGAGCCTAATATTAATGTAAGCAGCCTTTCCTGATAATGCTTTTCCTTTTAAAAAAACCAACAAAACCCAGCCATTCTTCTTAAAGAAACAGTAAAGTGTAAAAGTCCAATATAAATACTAACCTTAGGAAGGAACTGGAGAGAAATAATTGCTTGGACAGGTACACATTTAATACTTATCTGTTTTGCAGAGGGGGGGGGGGGGGGGGGGTAACAAAAGGTCCTGGCTTATATCAAGATATGTTTCATTAAAGACTTATTCTTTTTGGTACATATTAGCAGGTTGGGAAATATTTCTTGGACTGGAGTCAGCACAACTATTGCTTTCATTATTTGCAGCTGTATAAAACAAACAAGTTTGAAAGAAATATAAAGAGGTGCCAAGTTTAATCCCGGTGATGTGTGAGTGAACACAGCATTTAGTGCTACAATAAATGACACACATGAAATTCACAAGTTACTGCTGTTGACTTTTCAGGCTGGCATGTCACCTTTGATAAATGAGCTAATCTGCTAATAGGTACTCAAAATAATAAAGTAATTTAATTAAAGGGGTTTTAAAACATTCTTTCCTTTGCATCCAAAACTTTCTTAAGTAACTCTGCATGGCGTACAAATGATTCTATGTGGAGCAATTCTGATTAGATTAATACAAATTGAATACAGCATTTTTGGCAGGGTAGACAACCTAATATGCTGTGCAAGTTTTAATATGTCAGACTAATACGCAGTAGAAATGATTTATCCATCAATGTGCAAACACACCCCCAAGAGCTCATCTCTGGGGAGAATTTATTTGAAGTTAACACAGGGACGTGGGACTTTCAATGGAGAATCAGGCCATAGGACACCTGTCAAGTCCTCGGTCCTGCATTTGTTAGTGGCTAACACCCACTGCTTCAGGGGAAAGAAAGAAATCATAGTCCAAATCTACTCCTGTCTCTGGCAGACTATGGCAGAGCCCCTTCCCCACTCCAGTTGGAACAATTCAAGTGAGGTGAGGTTGAGACAGCAGCATCCTTTGAGGGTGCTCTGTGAAATGCCCTTTTACTGCCCTAGCTGTGGACATTGCTGGCTGGAGAGTCATTTCTGTGGTACTGGGAGGACAGAGTCTGAAGTCCTGCTTCCCCTGTACTGGTGTGTTTGCTCCACAATATTACTGAAGTCCAACAATAGGTGCACTATGGGGAGATACTCACATTGATGTCCATGGGCTTTGGGGCAAGGCCATTGGCAGGGCTGTAGGGTAAGATCCACTCTACTGCTGCCCACACACAATACACTCTAGAGATGAACACTAGTCCTGTCTCTGGCACTAAACTCCTGAGCCTAGAATGTGCTTCTCGCATGATCATGTCTGGAGTTCAGATTTAGCTGTAGTGTCTAGGGAACGTATGAAACCTTTAAGCTTCCTCTAGGAGGATGAGTGTAGGGAGGGCTCAGGCTCCTCCATGCCTATGCCTGTTTTTGGCTTTTTCTAGATAGACCCTCCTACCTCCAATCAACATGGCCTCTGCTCTCCCTCCTTCTGGTGCTGCATATTTGTACAGCATGGAGGCATGCCAGGTCTTCTCTTTCCCAGAGGAATTTCCATTATTTTGGCCATGAAATAACATTCCCAGCCTTTTTTCCATAGACATGAGATTACTGCATTTCCCAAATACTTCTAAGCCACGCTTGAGTGCATATCACATTGCAGCCGATTGCAGATGTTGTCACCTCCTTTCCCAGATCTCATGTTTATTTTATGTCTGTAGTTCTAAATCGTGGACTTGTCATACAGTTAGAAAGAAAGGACACTCCTGTGCTCCTTCCATAATTCAAACCGGGCATTGGGCAGTAATATCCCTGTCATTATTCAGCACTCTACACTGCATGTCAAGGAGAAAACAATGGCTCTGATTAATGAGTTGCTGCAGTTAAAGACCAAACAGGCTTGACCTAATGTTGCCTTCTGCAGCCCCTTTCCATAAATCTGCAATTGATACAGTGATCTGGAAGATGGAGAGCCAGGAAAATGTATGGTGTTGTTGGCTCTGGGAACCTTCTGCGAGTAGGTGTGGTCCGAACATGAAGGTTATGCTTTTAATTCAGAAAGACAAAGGCCGATGGGCCCTGGTCATTAACTCAGAGGTGCCAAATATCAACACACCAGGCAGTGGGAGACCCTTCTGAAGGGTTTCTGTTGATTAGAGGAGGAAGTCAGAGTGACCCTGTGGCACTTCATCAGAAAATGCCATTTGTGGACAAGACAAAGTTAGAGGAAGTCTCGGTAATAAATCCCAGGAAAATCTATGGATTCTTATCTTATCTTTAAATGCTGGCTGTATTTCACAGCTGTTTTTACTGTGCTAGGATAGCTCTCCCAGCCGTTCAGCACTAATTTTATTTGTGTTGACACTAGTGGTGGGCACGCCCAAACTACTGTCTGTGGCTTGAGCTGTGCGAGTCTCCTGTTTGTGCAGAAAATAAAAATGGGGCAAACTGGGCCACTTTCTCATGAATCAGGTAAACAAATGCTAGCTCCTCCAGCTTGGAAAATCAACAGAAGCCTGCAGTTTGGTGGTATTATGGTTTAATGCTACCATTAGTGTATTTATGAAAGCTCAACAGAAGGGCTCTTGATGTTTCCACCTTGGGTGGAATTAGCTTATTAACCTTTCCTAGGGACTGGATCTACAACTTGAGGCTGCCAATGCTGTTCCAACACAGAGCTCTCCCTTTGACACCCCTGAGTATTTCTAGGTATGAATGAGCAAGAAATATGTGACTCTGTGTTGCTCTTTTAAAAAAAAGAAAAAGCCTTCTTTATATTAATATTATCAGATATTTTCCTTCAAAGTTGTTCACTTTTCAGCTTGTAGAACAACAATGGCACCATTGGCAGGAGAACGATGAGGGGGAAAAGGGGTCTTTACCAGTTTACCAAATGAGCAATTTACCAAATGGCAATTCAGCAAACCTGGGTTTAGGGCTGTGCAAAGCTTCGGTCCCTGATTCGATTCAGCAGAGATTTGGCCCGATTCGGTGGCCAAATCTCTGAATCTGACTTGAATCAGAGGACCCTTTAATCTCTCCAAATCAAACCAGAACCATCTGCAACAATTCAGAAAGATTTGGAGATTTGGACATAGACACAGCTTTAAATGTCTTTTCTACATACCTCTAGGTAGCAGGTGGCTCGTGAGTGGTGCGATGTTGGGGTGCATGGAGCGTCCCACAGGAGCATGGGGGGCTCCCCAGTGTATTCAGCAGCAGACCTGGAAGTGGACCAGAAGCACTTCCAGTCCACTATGGGTCTGCTGAAGAGCGTGCTGCCCCCCACCCTCCCCCGGCTTGGAAACTGATGCCTTCTGGGTCTGGGGGGTACCTAGGGTCCCCACGTGGCCGGCCACCAAGCCGGGGGGGGCTGCGCATTCCTCAGCAGACCCAGAAGTGAACTAGAAGTACTTCCGATCCACTTCTGGGTTCGCTGTCACATGGAGGGCCCCCCGCACTCCTGTGGGACACTCCATGCGCCCCAGCATTGCAGCGATCATAAGTCACGCTGGTACCCCAAGGTATGTAAAAAAAACTTTTAAAGCTGTGTCTATGTCCGAATCGCTGATTCTCTGAATCAGCATCAAATCTTCAGATTTGGATTCGGCCAGATCGAATGAGGGACAGTGATCCAAATCAACAAATCAAATCACTGTCCCTGATTCAGGCCAAATCTGAATCCTAATCGAATAGGGCTTGCTTTGCACACCCCTACCTGGGTTCAGTTCCTGGTTCTGCTACAGACTCTGTGATCCCTGATCAAAGGTGTTGATCACGCCACTCCTCATCTGCTCTGTGTATGTCATCTCCATTTCTCCTACCAGTCTTTACTCTCTAAATTGTAATTTTTCCAAGGCAAGGGCTCTTTTGTTATGTGTCTCTATAACACATTGGGAACAGACATTGGCTGGGGCCTGTGGGCAGTATTGTAATAGAAACAATAAGAACAGAATTGCTGTGTAGGGACACAATGGATATAATGTCTATTGCTTATAGTTATATAGTGATTTTAACTCTCAGTCTCAGTGCTCTAAAACCTCTATAGTGTTCAGGGGATTTCCTGTTGAGCACTGCCAGCTTCCACTTACTTCTCATTGAGATGTGGGAGCTTATCACTTGGGAAAATTCAGTACATAGTGCAGTGGTTGGTTTAAAATCGTTGCTACCAGTGTGGGTATATAAGACTTTCTTTCCAGTAAATGAAGTGTGCAATGATGAAAATGCAGTTTTTTATTTTCTGTAACAAAGAGAAACTGTCCATTGCAAATCATCTACTGCATGACTTAGATCCTCTCACAAATCTCTCAGGTACTTTACCTCTTCGTTGCTAATCTTTACCTTGGTTTGGTGTGTGGCCATCATCCACTTAACATTGTACTGAAATCAGTGGGTTGTCAGGTACCTGGGATATTCAGCAGCAGGACAGGTGCATTTTAACTCTTCATGCCTGGAATACTAAATAGCAACATGGGGATTAATTTAATCTGTGGTTAGGAGAAAGCTTTAATCACTGCCCTTTCCACTGTTGCCACAATGACATTCCCATCTGCTTTCAATCCTAGTTCTTGGTGGGAGTTCTCCCAGAAAGACAGAGACACCGATTTATTTGGCAGTCTCTGGCTTTGTGGTGTGGCATCAGCCCTGATTTTTCCTGCTGTCCCAGACAGTAGCAAACAGAACAAGTAGATCAGTGTTAAGATAATAATATGAACAGAGCTGTGAAGGCAGTGGCAGTGAAGAAGCAGCCTGCTTTGAGCCTGTATAGGAGTCTAGGGATGGCTTGTAGAAGTGGCTTTGGGCCTGGCATCAACTGATATAGTTCAAAGATCCACATCCATTTCCTTGGCAATATTTGTATTGACAGACTTATCAGCAATATTTTTTGTCTTTTGAATCCTTACTTCACAGCCAGGGCCTCCTTTTTGAAGGCCATTAAATTTCTATCTTGCCTCTGTTGTATTTGGCACAGGGCTTCTGTCTAAACTTTCCACTGTTCCAACAATCTTATAAACAAGTGTGCCTGAAACATCTCTTCCTGGGGCTGATGGTTTGACAGGTGGCTGCTGACCTGCTCTTGCAGTATTAAGGAGCTTTGTTTTCTCAAGGAAGGTGGCTAGAAGAGTCTTTCATTTATTTTTACATCATGTTTCAGTGGATTTTTTTCCAGAAGTGCAATTATCCTGGAATCATTGTGTGACTCAAGATAGGCCCAGTTCAGACACGTGGGGAATGGTGTGAGTGCCAGCACAAGCACAGAGGGCACTGTTATTCTGGCATCACTGGCTCTCATAAAATGAATTAAGATAAGTCTTAGCCACATGTTAAGCTCCATCTCTACCACCTCTGTGTATGGCAGCTTTTATCATAAGCTTTTAATGTGCATCCAAGTCCTTAATATAAACAGAGGCATTCAGCACAGCAATATGTACATCAACTAACATTATGATGATTATTTATATAATGGTAGCCCCTTCAGGTCCCAGCTGGAATGAGGGCTTCATTGCAGTAAGCACTGTACACACAATACAGGGCAGCCCTTGCTCTAATAGAGTGTTGTTCTTCCCAGCATATGGGGCACGGAGACACAGGGAGATTAAGTGACTTGCCCAAAGTCATTAAGGAAGTCTGCACCCTAGCAAGGAATTAAACCCAGGTTTCCTACATGCAGTCCAGGATCCGTCTAGTTATGGCCACTGTGTGTTCTGAATGGAGCAGACATGGCGTCTCACCTAGCTGTATGTCCGTCTCTACTGTCAGTATTGTCAGCTGATGGGATTCCAAAAAACACTCTTCACTATGCACCAAAATAGTGTAATTAAGAAAAAAAATTAGACAAGATGTCTATTTCTATTCTGGTGGTTTTCAGCATGTCTGGGTCATGTTTGAGCCTCTTTCACAAGCAAAAGTGCTAGAAATTAATTTTTTTCTAAAGCAATGAAAGCTGAGATTCTGTCATCATCACATACATCCAGGAGCAGGGGATTTAATAAATGCACCAAATATTGCAAAAGCTGTGCTAACCTCAAAAGAGCTGTTAACACCGCTGGTTCTTTTCCTCCTGCCAAGGGTGACCTCTACGCTAAACCTTCAAATGATTTGCAGGCTTGTGGTTACTCACTAACTAGCTAGACTTAACATCTTCTGATTCATCCAGTGAGCTCCCTCCATGGGCTCCAAATCAGATCTGCTGAATTTTCTGACAAAAATATACTGCATTGCATTTTATTTCAGTGAGCCCTGCAAAGAGAAAGCTGCTATGGGAAAAGAAGCTGGGATTGATTTTGTCTCTTGCCTCAGCTATACAATTATTAACTATGCTTTTAGTTGCAGAATTGCTATCCTCAGTGATGATGCTCAAGTCAGAACCAAGTGTGTTATCTTTGCTAGCTGAGGTCATTGTATTTGCAGTCATCTGTCAATGCAGAGCCACGTGTCTAATCTATGCTGTAACTCTGAAAAAACCCTTTCTGATTTGTACAAAATATCCAGTCCTTTCAGAGTAAAATCTCTTAGTGTCAGAAAGGCTTTCTGCTTGCTTGTTAATTGTTCTTGGCATCTGATGCCATCTTGGATATCATTTTGCAGCTTCCTTTCCTCATTGCACTCGACTGTGTGAAAGGGATATACAGGCCCTCACTTCAGTTTTTGCACTGACATTTGCTGTTAGTGTGCAACAAATACGCGTATTCTGTCTCGCCAGGCACGTTGGGTTTTCCTTTCAGGGAATCACTGTAGTTACACCACGTGGAGGATGCTTAAAGGGAGGTTGTCATGGTAAAGTCTATAGATAGAAAATTGGTTCTATCAGTGCTGCAAATGATGCTAGGGATTATTACAAGTGAAAGAGTTGTAAACCTACACCTCCCCTTCTCCCCAACATTATAATTCCCGAATCAGCCCTTGCAATACTCTCAGCTTGGTCCCCAGGCATTATCATGATTGGGTTTGCTACATCGCAAAGGAAGCAGGGTGGGGAGGAGGGAGCAATTTATGAATTTTAAGCTCTTGTACCCAGCAAGGCCCAGTAGTCAGAGAAATGGATACAGAATCAAGGGAGACATAATTTTATTCCTGCCTTTGTCACTGACCGGCCGTGCGACCTTGGGCAAAGCCTTTACAGCCCTTAGTGACTCTTGTTTGAGTTCACTGGAGCCTTTGATCTTACCTTCATGTTCCTCTCATACAAATAATGCCATTTTCTGATTGAAAAAACCCTCTGAACTTTGAGTGTGGACACAGTTGCCCAAAGCAGATGTTGTGCACAGATCTGACTCTAATCATTCAGAAGGCCACAGGGGCGCACTACTTCTGCAGCCATGTGCTTCCTTACTCCTCTCGTAGACCCATTGCAGGAGCACTCTGGGCCCCAGGAGCGTGATCCTGAGTCAGGAAAGCATGGACCCCAGCCACCCACAGCTTCCCAGAAATTCCTCTCAGCGCCACGTCCTTACCATTAATGTAAGGAAGAGAAAATGGCACACGTAGCCAGCCGCCAACACAGATGCCAGTTTCATGTTGCCTTTATGTATCGTTTTGCAGAGAGGAGATTGCTTTCCTGCTTACCCAGCGCTGTAGGTTTGCTATGGTAATGAGGTGGTTGGCACCAGCACTTGTTTTCAATTTTATGACCCTCATAGCCTGAGAAGCAGGATGAGAACTGTTTACTGGGGGAGAGGAGAATGTTGTTCTGGGCCCAAAGTCTGCCACCAAAGCTGGGCGGGTGGAGCCCATTGACTTCATCAGGGCGCCTTGGTCTGCCCAGAGCAGATCAGATTTTGAAATCAGAGCCTCCACTGGGGAGGCACAACAGAGCCTCTCAAGCGTCTGCCAGGGTCTTATCTGTTGGCCTCATGTGAATGGAGGTGCATGGCAGTATTAATGGTCTTGCTTAGTGCCAAGAGATGTACTGGTCAAGCCACAAACACCAAGGAACTTGCCTGAATGCAGGAGAACATTAGATTTAATCATGCTAAGTCTACATCAGCCCCAAAAGGGGTCTATTCTCCTAGTTTGCCTCAAGTTTGCTCAAGGGGGCAGGATACTCCCCTTCCTTGAGCAGGGGGTTGGACCACCTGACCTTCTGAATCCCTTCCTAGCCTGTTTTATGATTTCCTATGAGTCCAAGCTCTGTGGTGCCTTACTTCCATGGGCAGAACCACTGACAGAGTCGTTCAGCCTGAATACGAGTGGCAAAACCCAGCCGTGAGGAAATGCTGGGATGCAGGATCTGTGGAGGAGGATGGCATGTTTTGTTAAGGATGATTTAGCTTATTGGCCTGCCACTCTCTGCGGGAAGTTGCTTTCAGAATAACACGGACTTCTCAGCCCCCTGAGCTGCCTCCAACAAATAAAACAAACATGAAAATAGGGTAACTCCCTTTCTTGTTTCCCATCACATCCTGGGGCAGCCCTTGACCTCACCTCTAAGAAAAACAATCTCAGGGCCAACGGCACAGTGATCTGGCACGTGAGCAAAGTCAGGCCCTGGTGGGGCCCTGGGAGGCATCTAATGTCCCCCCATCAGGTGATTGGTACCTGGCGATCGGAAATCAGAGCGGCCTCCTTTTCCCCCCTGGCTCCCTGCCCCCATCTCTCCATTTCACTCTCAGTTTCTCCTCCTGTCCTGTCTGTTATAACTCTGGCACACAGACGAGGACACACGCTGTGTTTATAATACCCCCCATCACCTGGCTGCAGCCATGAAGCGTGTGTGTGGTAGGGATTCCTGCCCCCAACCCCGCATGGGGCAGAAAAGCATTGAATTTACACAGTGTTTGTTCTTTTTATTCAGTTTCCTGAGGCCAAAGCAAACTCGGTAAAAGAAGTAGCTCAGAAATATAAACACCGGGACTGAAAAACACTGCCCCCAGCCCGTCTACAAAAACACTTTCAAATATAAAAGCCAAAGGACTCCTTTTGCTCTCCTGTTACAACAGTCACTCAGATCTAACCAGCCAGTGCCAGCTCCTCCATATTATGCTACCGATCTGGTGGGACGATGCTGCCCCATGTGCCAAGCCAGAATAATGCACCCCTGAAACCCCATATAAGCACTGCAGGCACCAAGTGCAGGGCTATTACAGACCCCAGTAGAGTCAAGGTCTCAAGTCCAAGCAGCACCTGGTTGAAGCCAGAACATAAACAGCTAGGAATGAGTCATGTTAGTGGTTATTTCTTAAGAAAAAGCCAGCCATGTACACAACAGGACTGAAATAAACTGCAGATGGCTAACGAAATGACACCAAGAAGTGTTTCCAGTGCTATTGGCTATTTACAGGTTGTTATTGCCACGATAAATGTGCTGTCTTAGAGGAACTGAAACAGCTCAAACGCTCAGTAGCCAGTTGCATATGAAGGCTATGTTGTTCTGGGCTTCTGCATTAAATGTCAGGGCATGCTCAGTGTGAGCTATTTGCAGAAGACTGAGCTGAATGCTTGTGTCCTTAGTTAAAAGTGCTGGGTCTTCTGTTTTCCCCCCCCCCAGTCCTTACTAAATGTGTTAATGCACAGCCCATTACTGTTCAGGAATCACTTGCATCTCTACCCTGCCTTCTGCCTGATTTGAGACTGACGCAGCTAACTACCTCTCTTTCTTTGCTTTTAAAATGCAGCCACCTCTGGAGTGGCACACAGCAGTTTATTCTGGCCTTGTCACACTACATACAGTAACAATTTTTAGAGAAAGAGTGGGGAAAATTACCACACTTGAAACCGGAGAGCACATCTGATGTTGGCCCGATACAAAATTTGACTGACACTGATAAAATATCTATAGTTGTACAAAAAGTTCCAGGGCATCTCTAGCAACAGCTAAAAGTGGCTAAGACAGGCTTAGGATCTTGTCTGAACAAGAGAGATTTCAGGCCAGGAAATATCAGTGCCACCTTCTGAGGATTTCTAGCAAAGCACTTTTAAGTGGAGCCCCGTTTAGAAAGCCAGAGCTCCCACCAGTGATTAGCTGGTGTCTGCTGGGTTTGTGAAGGGAATCTGAATGGCTCACATAGGCACACAGATTGTTCTAAGTGGGAGTGATTCAGTTCACTCCTTTTGCAGAGAGAACATGCAGCGCTGAGAACATTTTGCATGTATCTTGTAAAAGGAAAAGGAGGGGCGTGGGGTGGAAGCAAATCACTTTTCCATCCAGTTGAAAAGTTAAACCCTAATGCATATTTTTCTTTAGTTAGATATGTTATCATTGCTATTCTGCTGAGTAAAATGCCTTTGTTATAAGCCCAGCTAAGGCTTTCTGACTTATCGAGTTCAATGTGAGGGGGAAGATAAAGATTTGAAGTGCATGAAGGGAAAGAAAACCTAAGACTTTAATGTCCTAGCCCTGGAAAGTGAGAAACGTATCTAAGTATATTTGTGGTTTCACTGATTACGCTGTTTGGACAGGACAAGTGGTCTGGCCAGTTTCACTTTTGTTTCTTGTCACTTTCACTTTCTGCTGCTGTGTTTGGCTTCACCGCATAATGGGGTGAGACATACATTTTTTAGAAATGTATTTTTTTTCATTCACCATGGAGACCGTTTCCAGCAAAGCAGTTTTGTCAAACACTAAAAAAAAACAACACAAAATTAAACTTAGGATCCTGAAACCAGTTGACAGAATCATTTTTAAAGCAAGATTCAGTGTTGTCGGAAAGGGAGAAGCAGTGACTCTCCCTGAACAGAGCTCCGTACTAGGAGTCAGCAAGAGTGGACTGATCTCCGTGTGCCTTTGAGCACATCTCTCTTCTGTGGACTGGTCTCTGTGCTCTTGTCAATGGCCACTGTATGCCTGTGAGCACATCTCTTTTCCATCCCTAAGAGAGGGGTGACAGCATTCAGCAATCCCATGTAAAATGCTTTGAGATCAACAGGTGAAAAGGGCTAAGTGATGCTTATTAATCAAGTGATTTACTGAGAGAGCAAAACACAGCATGTTAGCATCGTCTCTCTCTTGTGGTATTAGAGTCATAGGAAATTTGTCTGAGGATGACAGCTCTTCTGTGGAAAAACCTCCGCCTACTAAACCATGTCACAGAGTGACAGTGGTAAGGGAGCGCAAAACACAGCTGCAAATTTTCCTTGTGAAACATTATTACAGCATGCAATTAGAGAGTCCCCAACAAAACAGCTTGCTAGTAATGTATGGCAGTGTTTGTACCTATTGCTCTGGAGTACAGCTGGGGGGCGGTTATATATAGTGTATATTTCAGACTTGTGAAGGAAAGAAAGGTGCTCCTTAGAAGTTTTCTTGTTTCTTTACTTCATGAAAGGAAAATGCACATTTCACAAGCTGTATCTTACCTGTCAATTTGGATTATTTGCTGGAGATCTGATTCACCCCACTTTTCTGCTAGTGTAAGCCCTGTGAAATGAATGGATTTACTGTATCCTCAACCTACAGTATCCATAGGGGAAACCAGCTTCAAATGAAACAGGAATAGAGAGAAAATCAACAGGGAAAAATGTGATTTGCAGACAGAAAAACAAATCTAAAGGGCCAAAATCTGCTGTCACTTAACACCATGTAACCCCAGGCTTCAGCAGCATCACATCATATAAATGAGATAGAAATGTACTCCCAGCAGTACAAGCTATGGAAAACCTGCCTTGAATCTAGCTGTGTCTGATGTAAATGAGTATCCTGCCTGAATGCACATTTTCTCCTTTGTTTTGGCCCAGGTCTTGCTGAGAAACCAACTGTATGGGGACCAAAGTTAAGCATTGACAAAGATCAGATTGTAATCAAAGCAGGAGATCCCTTCACCATAACATGCAGGTAAGGCTTGCTCTAGCAGCATCAGATTTTTCTGATAATTATTGGCTCCCTGAGTACCAAAGTATCTCAGGATGGAGAAATGAAAAGGGCACTGCTTAGCCATAGCTGGAAAGCTGCACTACTTTTCCTCTCCCATGAACTTCCGTATGGACTAGTATCTTACCTACTCCAATGAAACAGGGAGGAGACAGCATAAATCTTTTGCAGCTTTACATTGCAAAGGAGCCTCGTGCAGCTCCCAAAGAATCAAATGTGAAGGCATCCATAATTTTAGCTGGAGACCTCACAGGTCACATTCAGATTAGGATTTACCCAGCCAAGGTTCAGTTCTGCTGTATACGGATTCACTCTTTCACTCCCCTTGTGTAGGTAACTGACAGCTAGATTGCCACAGCAGGTAATCACCCCCTTTCTATCTATGCCCTTACATTTTGCAACCCTAAATACTGTTTAGCCTATAGATGACAAATAAACAGCAGGCAGTTTGTGTATATTTAAAGACCCATCCTGCTGGAATAGATCTTACCCTTTAAATCAAAGGTAGCAAGGCCTCATAAAAGTGAGACTCTTGATCATAAATTATAGAGGCTCTTTATCCACTGCCACAGTGCATAAAACTAGCTCTGCAGGGATAGTGCCAAATTTCGGGTCAGGGCTTGTGATTATGGGGAGATGATCCTCTAAAAATCTGAGTTGTAAAGTGTCTGGGTGCTCTGATTGGCGGATAATTGGAGCAGCAAATCCAAATGGAGCAAGGGAATTCGCAGCTGTATGGAAACATAATGGCAGGGCAGACAGGAGGCCTGGAGACGGTGGTGTGAGCGGGCATAAATCATTGTGATTGTGATCTACTTGCCAAGGCGGTAGCAGAAAAAACGCCCCTCTCAGATGCAAGCGTAAGAAGACTGAAGGGCTTTGCCCAAGGGGCAGGAAGTGTTAAGCAAGCCACGCACAATCTTTCTTTTCAATCTTCTTGCTGATTGTTTTGCCACCTACTTCCCAGAGACCTAACAAGCAATTTCTGTGCCCTGGGTGGTGGCAGCAGCCACCACCATTCATTTGGCCCCTCAAAATCAGTGCCGAGGGCTGGTGCCTTGGTCACCCACCCTCAGCTCCACTCCCTCCCCACACCAGCCCTTCCCCTATGGTGCAGGTTACTGCCAACTCAGGTTCACTTTGCCATGTCATCATCTTGCAAACTTGGAATTTACACAAAGACATCGGTCCCCTCTGACTTCATCCCAGCAAGTCCATCTAACCCAGTATTGCCCTTTCTGCCATGGAAGGACACAACGTTTAAAACTGTAACGCTCATCCCCCGTAAAATGCAGCTTTTATATAGTTCAGGAAGATTTTTTCCTGCTACCTGCAGCTGGCACTGTGGCTCCAAAGGTCAAAATAACCTTATTGGGATATTTTTAGCTTGGCAAGCCACAGACATGAGTGATGGCTGTAAAGTTTAAACTGTCCTTTAAAAATCTAGCCACATGATTTCTTTCTAGCACAGCATGCAGGCATGGATTCCACGTAGTGCTGTATGTTCATGAAAGAGAGAGTCTCTGTTTCGCTTTTTTAAACTCGTTGCCCTTCAATTTATCAAAGTGGAACTGTGTTCTGGCATTGTCAGATGAAGGAACAAATAAACGATTGCGTGCTTAGCACTTCTGTAGCACCTACCATGATCTCAAGCTGCCCCATGAACATTAGTAATACATCTCCACAACATGCCTGTGATGGAGAGAAGTATAACTCACCACATCCATGTGGGAAACTGAGGCAGAAGGGAGGGAAGTTTGCTTGCCAAAAGCCATGAGACAACTCTCTGCCCCAGCTGGGACCAGAAGCCCAAATTCTGATTCCTTGGCTTGAAATATGAAATCCTGCATGTCAGGTTAGCAGCAGGCACAAATTGGCCCCTTTTGCATACACATACGTGTCCACCATGCAAGAGCTCCTGAAAGCTGACATAAAATATACCTTTGGAAATCAGTCCTGCTTCACAGGGGAGAGCTAGACAGGGGCAGACTGGGGCAATGGAGAGAAGAAAGGTTTGTGTAGTAATACCTACAGAGGCTGCAAGATGTGAGAGGAGAGCAAACTTC
>NW_005842548.1:295744-317017 GCF_000455745.1 Alligator sinensis
CCCACTCCACAGCCATCACCTTGTGTCTGTGCGCTGGGCCGGGACGGGAACGCAAAGCTTATGACTCAGATCTCTGCAGTAACCATTAGATGTGACTGCCTTTGGGATTTGGAGCCACTCCTCCAGTGTCCCAACCTTACGGTGAAACCATTTCCCTGACAGCAGGGTGACCCCTGGGGGTGGAGAGCATTACATGTTGCTTGGCAGTGCCCGGTGGTGCAGAGGAATGCTGCTGTGTGCGGTCAGAAATCCCGCCGTTGCTAATTAATTGAGAAGAGGAATTGCAGCCTCCTGCCCAAGAAAAAAAATGGCTGGACAGTAAGTCTGCGCTGTCCTGTTGAAGCACAGGAAGCTGGTGGGATGAGTCAGGCTGGGGCCTCCACCCTCACTGCAGTGCTCGGTAGTGCTGTGGGAGAGGCTGCACTTCAGAGAGCACAGTCATGTATTTCCCAGCACCCTCATTCTCACGCCTGCTGGGAGCCACCTCGAGGCCTCAGCCCTGCACCAGCATCATCAGGAAGGCGACAGAAGGAAAGACAGAGCTGAGAGCCAAGAGGACGTTTGTGCTAAGGATGCCTGGGCGCTTGATGGCAGTCATGTCCACCCTTTTTGCACCCACTATGCGGTCAGGAAGTTCCTGGCACTGACCCACTGAAGGAGAAATTAGCTGCCGCAAAGTCCCAGCAGGATGTATTAAGGAGTACAGTAAATCACATTTTCTGAATGGACACAGGATGATTGGAATTTGTCTCTGCCACTGTTCTCAGTGAGAAAAATTCAGAGTTTTTTACTCGTTCCTCCATGGGGGTAGAAACCATCACAGGTCAATAGATTCCCTCTGACTCACGCCTGAGTGAACTGAGTGTACTTTCTAAAATGTGCAAGCCAGAACGCCGTGTCTAGTGCGGGGGTGAAGGAGAGGGAAGGAGCACAAGTAGTTTTCCACCCAGCCCAAGCAGCCAGGGGGTAGGGGAGCAGCATCAGTTTAGGTCTTCCCCAAAGGTCTCCAGGGGCAGTTAGGTCCATTGTTTTGCCCTCTCCACACTGACCCAAGGAGAACATAGGCTACAACCTATAAAAGCGCAGGGGTAGAGTGACACTAGCCTGAGTTTTTCCAGAAGTCCTGGAGTGCCTCCCTAAGATACAATGCCTCTTGGAGCTCTCACTGGAGCAGTCACTAGATAATTGGGACCCTGACACAAAGCCAGATAAAGTTAATGGAAAGACTCCCATTGGCTGCAGGAGGCTTTGGATCAGGTTGTAGCAAAGCCCATTGTATTCATATGCGCTGTGTGGGGTATATCTAACATTAGTTACCATCATAGACAGGACACAAGATTAAACAGAGGATATGATGTATCTGCCCTGCATTGGTAACTCCTACATTTGATAGCAGGGAAGAGGCAAGTGGAAATCTTGTCTTTCTCAAGCATGAGATCTGAAATCCAGTTTGTTCCAGATGCTTCCCATAATCGAGATACGGTTGCTGCTGATTAAACAAGAGCCGTGATTCAGAGTTATATGAACAGTCTTTTTTTCTCCTTCCAGACTCAAGAGTGGAAAGAAAATCTATTGCAGCTTAACTGGCAGAATATGCAAAGTGCCCCAATTCAGGATAAATTTATAGGTTTACCTGGTGCCTTCTAATGTTTTTATAGCAATAAATTTAGCCACTTCAAAAAAGCTCACATTTAAAAGTTGTTCCTTCACAGGGAAAAAACTATTTTTTACAGGAATTGGGCTTGCATTTTTTTAGCCTCTCTCAGGAAACCTGCCCTACATGGGAAAAGGGTGGAGGGTAATCCCATCTTACACTTAACTCCCTGAAGGTGCTGGAAACCCAAGCAGCTCATAAAATACACCACAAAAGTCTTTATCATTCATCACCAGCTTTATGAAAGTTGGTATCACCGACAGCAGTTGGCCACAGAGAACCGAGGCCAAAACATAGATTATGCTGCCTGAAGCCATGACAGAAACTTTTGTTTCAATGTGTTGTGCTTACAGGGGAGCAGCCGCCTTGACCTGGCTGCGAGGAAATGAACCACACACAGATGACAACAGATGGCACGTATACAGCCATGCATGCCGAAGCACCTCACGGGAAATCTGCAGCACGCTTAACACCAGCAATGCTATCGCCAATGACACCGGTTACTTCACCTGTGGTTACAGCAGCTTCTCTTCTAGTAAAGCCCCAGTGGTCAAGATATACGTGTTTGTTAAAGGTAAGAGCTTCCTTCTTTCAGAGCTTCTGCTCACTTTGCCATACTAACAACATCTGCTAAAATTTAACCATTGGCTACCTACCAGCCACATCACACCAGTCAGGTGCATTAACAACTCCCTTTTACCTCCAAGCCAAAGGTGCAGCAAATAGATTGTTGCAGAAAGTTCCTGAGGAGGTTTGATTTTGGGGGGCGCCTCTTGGCATCATGGGATCACAGGAGTTGCAGAAGGAAAAGACCTACCTTATCCAATTCTTAGATAAGACCAGTGCCTTTTCTACTCTGTGTCCCAAGTGACATCCGCAATCCCTTTTACTCCTCGATTGCCATACTCTTTGAGAGATTATTTCACAATCTAATTGCTCTTGCTATCAAGGACACTTTTCCTATGATGCAGCCTGCATGTTTCTTTTGTTAATTCCATCTCATTTTTCCTTATATCTGCCCATTTCCATGTGTGTGTGTGTGTGTATATATATATATATATACACACACACACACATACACACACACACACTCACACACACACACACACCATGCCTGCCCTCCCTTATACTATTTTCTTTCCATCTCTGGTACTTAGATGTTTGTAGACTTTTCTTTGCCTTCTGCTCCCCATAAAGCATCACTTAACTAAGACATACCAATGTTGCTTTTAAAACCTGTCTCTCAAATGCCAGTCCTTCCAGCCCAGTGCTCATTTTTTGTTGTTCTTCTTTTAACTTCCCTCAGTTTCTGTATCAGTCTTGGTTTGGGT
Organism: Alligator sinensis; assembly: GCF_000455745.1. Classification (NCBI taxonomy): domain Eukaryota; kingdom Metazoa; phylum Chordata; order Crocodylia; family Alligatoridae; genus Alligator; species Alligator sinensis. The sequence continues at coordinate 298,730 of NW_005842548.1, forward strand.
CAGCATATGAAAATAACACTGTAAGATAACACATGTTATTCTCTAGAGCCAAATGAATAATCCACAATATGTAGTGTGATCAATTAGATTAGCCTTTTTCCAATAATGGAACAGCCATGAGAAAATTATGACTTTTTCAAATTCAAATGACATTTATGTTTTCATCCACTTATGGGTGAATCATAGATAGTCTGAATGCAAGCCATGTTGTTGAGTTGGATACAGGTTGTGGTATTGTTCTTGAACCTTGTTTGGGCAAGAGCACCCAGTACCAATGATGCAGATACTTATACTGATTCATTTATCTTTCAGTTCTCACAAATATGCATGCAGTTATTGAAATCCACTTCTCAGTTGGTTGCTTAAATATTCATGGCAAGTGAATGCTAACAGGCATAAGAGTGGCAGTTCAGTTAAAAATTCAAGCATTCACAGAAAATATTTTGCAATAGCTGCCCACTTCTGATCATCTCACGTATTTTGAATTCTGCTGAAATATAGGAGTCCCAAAAGGCCTGAATTCCAGCCAGAAAGGATTGTGATGTACATACATTTCCAAGCCCCAGTTCTGAACTCTTTGACTTATAATAGCTTGATGCACTTGAATTGTTCTTGCCTCTGTTTTCTCTACTAAAAAGTCATCTTCTACCCTTTCAAGAGTCCAAAAGTAGCTTCTTTGCGTTACTTGTTTAGTTCCTATGTTCATTTTCTTTTTCCCTTTGTGTTTCCCTTCCAGCTCAGTCAGGGATTCTTTTCCATTGCTGGCCTATGCCCTGGTTTCTTTATCTGCCCTGAATCTTGTGCTGAGCTGTTTCCTTTTCTCATTATACATTGCTCAGATGCCCCCATATAATATTGTTGACCCAACCCAATGGTTGAACAGCAGGAAGCAGTGCATTGAAAACATAATTCTCTGTTCTGATTCAGTGCCCTTGCTGGCTTACCGGGACTTCATCAATGCAAAATGCTTTAATGGCAGCACGTGCAGGAAATCTTATGCACCCTTCTGGGACTGCCTGAGTTCTCTCCTTAAGAAAATATCTACAGTTATGAAACTCCTGCCTGCGATGGAAGCAATCAGCACAGAGCTAATCTGTAAAAGCTGCAGGATGTCTTTTTGCACTGCTCAAAACTGGCTGTGCTGGCACCCCCTCTGAAATCAACTTTCGATTACCGTTCTATCCAAATCACCCAAAAAACTGTCTCCACACTCAGATGTGATGTACTTGTGTCATGTCCCCTCTTCACTCTACAAGCCCTCATCCAAAATCCACCTGCACTATTAAAAGGAAATGAAGCCATAAAGTATATAGAGAACTCACAGTACCTGACAGAGCAGGATTCCCATCTACCAGTGAACACAGCCCAAGCTCAGCCACTCTTGCAATGTGCACAGCAGTAGCATAACATGGGGCGGGCTAGTGGGGCACTAGCTCCAAGCACCCAGAATGGCAGCTCCTAGAGAGCCTGTGCCACTGCTACGGCCACCCAGGTTCAGGGAGCTCATGCTGATGCAGCACCCACTACCTTGCACAATGGCAGTGGCCCCTGTGCGAAGAGGTAAGTGTTCGTTTCCCCCCTCCCGGGTGCCAGAATTTCAAGTCATGTCTCTGGTGCCCATTACTGCCCCTGGGGTCTGGCCTGCCAGGCTGGGGGCTGCTGAGGCCCACACTCCTGCACTGGGTTGTCTGATGCTGTCCACTTCTCTGCTTCAGACTCCCCAACTCACTGGCTAGGAGCCTCCTCCTCACCATAGGAACGCATATTCCTAAAGCACTCGGCCCTGCTGTATCTGATGGCTTCAGACAGACATCAGTTACTTCCAAGTAAAGGAACAAAGCTTTCCACTATAGCTACCCAACAGAGGCTCTGACTTCTGATGCCTGACTCTGGCAGTCTCTGTGCAGAGTCCACATGCAGCAGGGATGTTTATGGGGCCGTGCCAGGTGGGGTGAGAAAACTTTGAGATGGATCCTGGAGGCTGGAGGTTCCTCTGAGATTACAAAGCCATTATTACCAGAGAGGAAGGGGAATGGTATTTTTTCCCCTCGTTCCTGGCCTGCTGCTTGACACTGAAATGAGAGCACGATTGTATCGGAAGCCCTGCTTATTGCCTATTATTTCCTGCGCTCGCTTCTGTTTTTACAGCCTCCCTGGTGGAGTCTCACATCGCTGCTAGGATCTGGCATTCGGCAGCTCTCCCCTCCTCCTGCTGCAATGGAGCCTTGACCTCCACACATCAGTCAGATTGGAGGGCACCTGGCAATAGTGGGGGGTCAGCCTCTGTGCCTCTTGAAGGGGCTGTGCACTTAAAAGCGGGGTGGATTGGCTTGGTATTCCGGATGTTTCTTTCTGAAGCCCCGGCTGCTTTGAGCTGCAGCTGCAAGCACTAGGAAGAGTAATTGTAGTAAATTACTACAAAAAAAAATCCCCAAACGGTTGTCTCATGCCACCGTTTTTGCTGGAGCTAACAGTTGGCTAAGGATTAGGATGTGAATAGTCTGTCCTCATGACACCCTGTAACAGTATTAACAGGCAGGTCCCTATGGCCAGTCTAAGTACTTCACTGGTGTAATACGCTAATAGATGCAATCTCCAGACAAAGGTGCAGCTTCTGGGGGCAAGGGGAGTGCAGCAGCTACAGCACTGAAACACAAGGGTTAAGGGATTTAGGATGGTATGTGGAAATCTCATTCTTAGCCCACTGAGGAAACACGTGAGCCCCAGCCCAAGATGTGAGTGCAGGATAGCCTGGATATCAACAGGCTTGGACTTCAGTGCAGGTCACCTGCCAGTGTTAGGACCTAGGGTCCCAGATGGGCTTGTACAGGCAGGGCTGAAACCCACACCATTGTGGCCTCCCTGTTGTTGGTGCCTGAACTAAGCAGATTAAACTAGCTTGGGTGTGCTTGCTCTGGCAATGTAGACATGGTCTGAGCCATGCTGCCTCCTAAGGAGAAATGTGTACGAGAGGACCCTACCATACATTCATATTAAAGCTTGGATAGAAACCAGCTGTAAAGTTGTTACAGGTTTTCAAGCACTAACCTTGTAGCCAGTTGGCTCTTTTTAGAGTTGGGTGGACTTTTTTATGGAAGGATAATTACTTTGCATGTTTGACGGGTCTACATTTATTGTGTGATTAACCAGTAATTGTGTAGTATATGTAATGTGCAGCGGGGGCCTTAGTCCCACACTCTGAGTTAGTCTCTGAGCATTAGTCTGGAAAGAGAATTTATCCAAGATTCACCTTCCTCTTAATGGGCTCTCCTGCATGCAAATAGAGGATACTGCGGGAGTTTGAGTGGGAAATACACAACGGGAGCAGATGACCTCATATGAGATGCTTATCCTGCCATGCAGACATTACTATAGACAGTGAGGTAAATATAGGCCTCAAAGGGTATCTTGACCAGATTCTGGTTTATAAAGAGCTGCTGGCTTGGTCTCCAGGATCATGCCTAAAATTATTGTGACTTAATAATCAAAGCACAAGCCTTTCAACTTCCTTCAGCCTCCCAAATCACCCAGCCCAAGCAAAGGAAGGGTCTTGCATTTGGAATATAGCGGCTTTGTTCAAACAATAGGACTGGGTCTCATCAGGTGTCAGCCAATGAAGCTCCTTGTAACATCAGAGATGCCACCCCAGAATCATGGTAGAAGAGACCTGCTCTGCTGTTCTGCTGTCAGTCTCCAGTTTTAGTTATGCTAGTGACACAAAAGAGTGTTGAATGGGCGCCATGCAATGCCAGTGCAAAAACTTGATTACTAGTGATAATCAGAGCTGGTAAAATATGACCAACCAGTGGTTTGTTCAGATTAGACCGAATCAAACCAGAATATATACAAAATAAAAATTGTATTGTTGAATTAAACTGGTACATTTAAAGGGAGGCAACACACAGTTGGGGACCCCACTTAAAGGTACTTATACCAGCATAGCTCATTCCTGTAAATGCTACACTAATATAACTGCATTTATTTTACACTGTAGTGCTTTGCCTCTTCTGTTAAAGAAATAACATTCCCTCCCTACCAAAATAGTTAAATCAGCACGAACGGCATGTAGATCCAGGCTCGCGTAGAAGAGGGCTGGGCACCACATGGGAAACTAAGGAGAATAGCATGGAATAGAATAGCCCCTGTTCATGCCCCTTTGTTATTTCCCCTCCATGAACAATTACTTGAATGGGTTTTTAAGCAGGGTCTGCACTACATGCGAGCACACCTCTCCTTTTGCGGGAATTAGGGCAATTACGCTGAGCAAAAACTTGCGTTGTTCCCTATTCATTGTTCTCCTATTTAAATGGTTTCCGTCATCTTATCAGGGAGCAAAAACCTATTTCATGTCATGAGGTAACCAGTCACTGATCATGAAAAGTGAGTGGCTGAATAGAACCCATTTGCAAACAACTCACTGACAACTAACAAAAAATTGTTCATTCAAACTGCCTGGTTGGTGAATCTTGATAAATATTGAAGACATTCACAGTGGCAGAATTGCCTTGAGAATGGGGACTGGGCAGAGCAGAAGGGCTAAACACACAAGGAAGATCATTCACAAGACAAAATTTGACCAATGGCATTGATAATCCATGAATCATAAGGAGCCCCGCCTGGCTTTCAGAGACTAGAGCAAGCTTTTTAGGGTTGCCAGGACCAGATGCTAGATAAATCAGCCTTTAATTCTTGACCAAAATGGATCTGGAAGTAAGAACAGAGAGGATCAATATGTGGCCTCTTGTTGCCCCTTTTCCAAAGCCCCCCTTGGTTTTCACTCCCCTTACACAGAAGTGCCCATTATTCAGATCAGTGGCATGTTAAAAGCTTGGTGTCCTACCTCCCCTGCTCATCTCAGGACTCCAATCCCACTGGACTCATGATCAAAGTGACACCCTATATTGCATGCTGTGAGGACATGGACCTCCTGTAAAAAGCCTCCTAGGGAACGTCCAACCATTTCTTCTCCCTTCCAGGGAAAGGAGAAGGGAAGCACCCAGACAGCACTGCTTGCTACCAAACCAGGTCTCACCTCTGCTGTTGCTCAGGATCTGGGATAGCAGGGACTGGCCAGTTGGTCAGAGGAGCAATTTCTCACTGAAGCAAGCACTTGGAGGTGGGGGCAGCTGCAAACACAAAACCAGGGCAACCATGTCTCCTATCTGTCCTTTGTCTCTTCCGTATCTGCTAAATCTCAGATGATTTCAGTTCTCAAATGGAATCTGCCTCCTTCCTCACTCCCTCCCCACTGAAAGAAGTCTGGGGAGGATGGGAGAGCAGGACAGTGATGGTCACATGAGCTCATCTTTGCTTCTGACACTCTGTGACACAGATCTCTGCCTCCCTAATTCCCTTGACAGCTCACAATGATAATCCAAATGTGAGAAGCAGACAAGGATGACAAGACTGACTTTAGCTTTGACTTGCTTTCCAGCACATGCCACCAGCAAGAGCAGTGTTTGGGAGCTGGATTTCCTTCTCTCTCTCTTTAAAACAATTTTTTTTTTGTTTTCTGTTTTGGAAACTATGAGACAGCTGCACTTTCTGTCAGACACTCAGCCCGCCAAGATAGGCTGAGCACTCAGCCCATCCTGCTCACTCAGGCCTTAGTGGAGCCGATAAGTAGCTGGTTCTCAGACAGGGATGGAAGGGTTTGGCAGGCACGTCCTGCTCAGGGATGATAGGATCCACCCAGAGTGAGGGTGCAGCTTCCTTTGTTGTGTAGGTCCCAATATGTTTTCTCTTCAGCCCTTCGGGGTCTGATCAGGAAAAAGCAGAGCACCTTTGATTCTGAACGAAATCACTCTTAGACTCACGCCCTAAAGCAGCACTGACAAGTCGGGTTAGCTCGTACGGTAAGGCGGCTCAGCACAGCATGAGCTGCTGGCACTAAGTCAGTGCGCTGAGTTGAGGAAACAGCAGGAGCTTCTCACTGAAGTCCTAAGTGACACCCCATATCCCTTCCACAGTTCCCTTATCTGTCCATGAAGTAATTAGCAAATTCTATAACTTATCTAGGTCCAGAGGTGGTCGGGTTGCTGCTGACTAGTTCTTCTTGATGGGATTTCAAGTAGAGCTGGGAGAGGTGGTTTAGCTGTGTTAGTCTGAAGTCAGGCAGAAAGCAGGGCGGGGTGGCAGTTTAGAGGCTAATTCATTCAGAGAGGCATGAGGTTTTGTAGGTGACAGCCTCCTTCATCGGGTGCTATTTCATCTACTAGTATAGCTGGCATTTTCCTTAAAAAAAAAACTTCCAGAATCTTCTAACTAAAATAGTGTTTAACTACAAATCGGTATATTGGCAGAAGGGAAATGTCTCGGTATTTCTGGCCCTGAACACAGCAAGTTTAAAAGGAGTGATCTTGAAAAGATAAGTTCAAAGTTTATATGCAAAGAATTCAGAGAGACCTGTGAAATTCTGATCCTATCAATTGTCCTCTTAGCCTCCTGTTTAAGTGTATCTGAACTGCGTAAGTAGAAAAGCAATGGTAACAGGAAGACAATCAGGTGAAATGAGGCCGTTTCAGAATGGAATATAACTAGCAAATCAGATGCATGTCTCAGGACCATTTTAGTATTTAACATCAGCATAGCATGATGGAGGGCAATTGAAGGTAAGATGCAGTGTTATCCCTGTTGCTTTAAATGTGACATAACTATCACAAGACAACCTGTGTGATACGTGCACCCTGAGCAGAAACAGAGAGTACAGGCAATCTTGCAGAGAAGCTTGTGTGTGCTTCTAAAAAGAAGCTTTGAAACCACTGTGCCTGCAGTTAATTTGTAACTGTTAGGGACTGTGCAAGACACTAACACAAAGGTTCTGCTGTGAGACGTTACCTGTGTTCAAGCCCTTATGGCCTTCATCAGCTAGCAGGATTTGTCTGAGAGTCCTCCAGAAAGGGAGATTCCAATTCTGCTTTGGGCATCAAGTGATACAGAGCTCACTGTAGATTTACTCTGGTCCCCTTTCACCTCCATTGCAAATGCCACCGAACACCTGTACCAAACACCAGAATAAATATCACTGATGGGCAGAGGAGGACTCCTTCGTCACATCTGATGCCTTGTTGCATGCTAGAGGCTTGAACTGGGAACATTTGGGTTCCCTAGGCAATAGGCTGTTCTACCAAATGAGTTAAAAAGGACCTTGCTCAAACTCATCTCGAGCAGTCGTTAATCTCTCATGAGACAGAATGGCTTTGAACACTAAAGGCTTCAGTGATTTAAGGTAAACAAGCATCTTGTAAGCACTTGACCTTTGATTTTTTTTGTGTGTACAACCTGTTGGACTTCAATGCCTGGCTCTCTGTCTAGAGCTGGACTCCAGGCCCCTTTCCCTTCAGCTCTCCTGCTGTCTTGCTTCCTTAGCTCTTCTGTTTGTGTTCCTCCTTGAGCCATATTGGGTAAACAGTAACACCCTGGCCTGACAGCAGCTTCCTGCAAACTTCCACTGACCTGGAGAACTAGACAGCCAGTCTGCGGGACCCAGGGGAAGGGGCCTTTCCCTCTCCTTGAGGCTGCTGCTGCAGCTGATAAGTCGCCATTCTGATGCATTTGTCTTTCTTCACATGCAAAGAGCTTTGGAGCCTGCAGTAAATTATTTTTTTCGTTTACAATCCTGTAGGATTTGAAGGGTGTTTTTGTAGGATGGGATTCACATTGCAAATCACCTTCTCAGCCCAAGGGAAGCTGACATGCCAAACTCCAAGGAAAAATGTTCCCTGTTGACAGAAAAGACAAAGTACTTATTCTCTCCATGAGCTTAATCATAGAGAGCGCAGGGGTCATTCCACTACCAGGTATTCTGTGTGTAGCTGGTCCCAGGGCTAGATGAGTGAGGAAGCATAGGTGCCTCCATTATTGCTCTAAAAGGGTGGGCACAATTCACTTGCCTCTGATCTGCAAGTGGTATCAGTTAAGATTGGCAGCCATAGGTTTGAGATGGAGCTCCTTCTTTAGTGCATGGTATTATTTTGAAGGAAGGTGTCTTTACCTTCTGTACTTCAAGAAGGTACATCTCCACTGGACTTTTTTATGTGGAGGTAGCTGATTGCCAGTTAAGTTGAGGTGGTTCACATTTTTTGTAAAGGCTGGAATGGACATTCTATACGTTCCAAGCTGCAAACACACCGTGAGTAGCACTCCTCGCCTTTAGAAAGGCACACACTGTCTTGAGTTCATTAGCACCATGCAACAAATAAAGGCAAATGCAGACAGATCTAAAACTTCCCAACTCTGCTGAACTGTACAGTGAGAAATCTGCCTTCCAGCTCTCTGCAAGGGGTTCCTGCACAAGGACATCACCACTCAAATGCAGAGGGAGTCTGTTTTCCCACTGTTTCATAGGAAGAGCTTTTCCCAGGAATGAAAAAACCAGAACCCAGTGCAAGAGAAGATAGATCGGCACCTGACACAATGGAGGTTTGCTTTGTTGTCCCTTTATGCAATTAGTCTCCAGGGCTTAAGGATCTGAACTGATTTTTCCCTTCTGCTTTCAAGAGAGATTTTAACACTTGGAAAATTGAGGCTTTCTGCACTGGCTTGCTAGCTCCATTTGTGCTTCCCAGTACTACTATACTACTAGTGCTTGATTTCATGCCTGTAATTATTTTCTTCTCCATTCCCAGCTGACCTTTCCTCTGCTGGCCAGACTGAAGCTGTGCAATATGTGTTTAAGGTTTCAGGATATACAAGGAATAGTCTGGCCCTGATTCTGTCAGCTGTATCCACACTGGTATCCTCTACTCAAGAGTAATCCCACAGGCTCCCATGAGCCAACACATGATTAAGAATTGGGACTGGGTCCTGTGAACATATTGCAGTGTGAGACAAGGGGGAAAGGAGTGCTATGATGGAGGGAAACCTCTTCTTAGGCTGATTGAAGTACTCATCTATAGAAATCCCAGCAGTCTGGGGACTGTGCTGTGTGCCAGCAGTCTCATTGTTTTATATGCTCTGTATTCTGCAGAGCACATGAAACAGAATCACCCTTAAAAAAAGCAACACCCTAATTTTTCAGTTTCTAATGACTGCACAAATTATGATCCAGAGACAAGGTATGCTCTCAGGATTAACAGCCTCTTGCAACTTGGGCCATAAATGCTTTTCGGGACTGAATCATCAATCATAACCCAGAAATTGTCTTTCAGCCAAAGTAGCTATTGCTTAATTGCAAAGACATTTTTAACCACTCTATGCAAATTTCCAACAGCGATCGTAAGAGAATAGCTTAATATATCTCACCTTCAAATTAAGGCTGAAACTCATGCTCAGAGATAGTGTAATTCTAGCCACTGCCTCAAATTACATGAATTGGCAATTCAAGTGAGGACTGCCATTAAAAATCAATTAGAAATCAGATGCAATTTTTAGACTATATTATATAGATTCCTATACCATACTCATTATTTTTGCCTCTGAGCACAATGCATTAAGCAAAGTGACTAACATCTATCACATGTAGACCTAAGCAAATAATGGATTTTTTCAGTTCAGTGTCTGAATAATAAAAAAGGCAAAATAATTCAGTTTGGTTTAAACTGAATCAGAAACTTGTTTTTCCTTATGAAAAGAAAGAATTCCCTTTGGGTTTTATTTGACTAGCCATAATGAAGTGGATTATTTTAGTTCGGGGTTATTTAATTTTTTTAACCTTTTTTCTATCTATTATGCTAATTTTAAACATATGCAGCTCTGAAACAAACTGTTGGAACATTCATTTAAAAATGGGGAAAAAATCTATTGTTTTTGGCTCAAACTGTTCACTAGTTTTAGTTTTAATTTATGAATAGTTGCAATCCCCTTAAAATTCCTTTTTCTCAGTTAATTTGCTATTTGACAAATAAAATATATCACCCACCAGAGTTCTTGCCTATTGCATGTTTCCTGAAACATCCTGGTACCATCACTTCAACACTGGCAGATAAATTCACCTGGCCCCACTTGCATGTTTTCATGATATTATCCTCTCTGCAAAGGTGGAAATTCCTTCCTCCATAACACGACCTTGTCCCTATTCCCCGTTTTTAATGCAAATGCTTGTGAATTAATTTCCTTTTGTTTTCATCACAGTTAATATGTCCAAGAGCAAGGTTTTCCAGCAAGTGGAAACTAGCCAAGTTCCACAACTAGCTCAACTAGGTCTTTGCTTTTAAACTATTATTGTATTTTATACTCCCTATAGTATGGATTAGCCAGAGTTTGACATTGCAGAAGAGTCAAACAGGATTAGCACCCACAGACAATTATTGAAACATAGTATATGAATGCAGCAACAGACAAAATGAACTATGAGTCTTTAAAACTTATTGTTACAACCTTTCATGCTGTGCTACAGAGTGCTGCTTTTCTTAATATTAGTTAAGCACAAGCCCTAGAGTTCTGATCTGGACCTCAAATTCCTCAGGATTTATGGTAGAGGGTTGATTAGAACCAGTGTAGTGTGATAAAAGCTAATGAGAAATTCAGGTGTGTATCTAAAATTTTCAAATGTCAGGGGTCTTCTGAGCCTAGGTTTTGGCTCTAATTAATAGCCTTGCCCAACTCCAAAGTACGTATCTCCTTATAGACCAGCAGTGAGGATGGATCAGTCATTTCCATTGTTGTCATAGAACAGAAGCTGAAATTAAATGATTTGAATTGAAGACTCCTTTATGGTTTTCTGGTCTTTGCTTCCTATTCTGATGCCTCATATACAGCTTACTGTGGCTCAGAAAGCATGCAGATGGGGCTTTAGAGTGCTTCTGATCAGCTGTTTGCGGTGACTCCCAAGATGCAAATTTTGCATCTTTTGCCTTTGCCCAGTGACCCAAGTGCCTTTTACAAAGCTTTGTCATTATGTTTCTGGCCTTTTTTGATACACAAAATTGCTATGTCAGCATATTTTCTGCTTGTGCATCCAGGTGACTGACTCAGATACTCCGTTTGGTCCGCTAGGAATTCTGCTGTCAGTTCAGCAAGTTAAATGCTTAAACTAAGTAATCTGTAAAAAAAATCCACTTTGCTGCATAACCCTTAATCCTTGCTCTCTCTCTCAGACACCCACGCTCATATTCTTGAGAGTGAAACTCTCTCCAGTGGTAGGTGGAAGGAATTCTGCCTGCAGAAGAGATCTGGTTTTTATTTGAAGATTAATTCCCTAGAGTCACAGTAGCACTTGTGTTTTTCAATGACATGCTAAGCAAAGATTAATTGCACTAGCCAAGAAGCCAATATTGATATTCCCAAATGAATTCATAGTCATATGATAGAAAACCCAAACCAGGTGAAAAAATATAAGACCATGCTTGGGAGCTCTTTTGCCACCTGAATTTTGCTTTTGGAAAGAAAAGAGAATCCCAAACCTCATTTCCTACGTGCTTAGTGTTTTTTTTGTACTGCTCTGAAGGTCATTAATGACCAACACCAAGCATCAGCAGGAGAACTAAGCTTCTGGATCTAATAAATATGATGATGAGGAATATGCTAACCAGATTGTTGACAGAAAAATTGAAGACAGTCAATCTCTTCCAATCCTAAAAAGTATCCAGCTTTAAAAACATCCATGAAATATGCTGGAATACTAGAAACTGAAAGCCAAAATACAGAGAAGACCTATCAACATCATACTCATCTAGCATTGATTAACTAAAATATTCAACATGACAGTCCCTTCTCCCATGATTTAATTTCAGCCCGTTCTAAGGCAATAGTTGTTTAATAGTGCACACAGTGCAGCAGTTGGATATTAGTTTTAAGTTCACAGAATTGCTCTGTGCAATTTTGAGCAAAATGAATCTCCCAAGAGAACCAAAGAGCTGTGTGCTTGGAACTGGGTACCTAAGGGGATGGCTCTGGGGCTTTTTTCCTAAGCTTACCTCATTAAATCCTCCTCAGTATTAGCAGAACTGGTCAAAAATGAAAGGGAAAACATGGAGCATGTTATTCCATCTGTCATTTTTTCTGACTTCCCTGAACAGCTGCCTGTATACTGGAGGGGAAACTGTCTGCTTCTTATTGAAACCTCCAGTTTTACAATTTTCTAAACAAATCCATCAGCCAACAAGTGTTGCCATCATGATCAAGGACCATTGTAGGGCCTTAAGAAATGAGCTCCTGGGATCAGTCCATTAAATGCCTTTCTGCCAAAACTTAGACTATTTCACTGTTCCACACCTTTCAAAATTAGACCCTAATCACGTTTCTTGCATTTGAGATTGGAGCAAGGAGAGGGTGAAAAAGAACAGGTGCAGTCTTTGCTTTGTGCATTGCAATACAACTCTGCAGTCTGTAACTAGACTGTAATAAACAAAGCACACCGTTTATTGCAGGGGTATTAACTCATGTCACTGGGAATTCTGCTACAAAGGATGTGTTGAGTTCTATAATCTCAACCAAAGTCAATGGAGGTGGGTTAACTGCAATCGCGTTGTTGGGGAACTGTCCAACAAAAGCACCTCCTGAAAAAACATTGCAGCCTCAACACTGCAAACCTTCCAGGGGAGATGTTTAAAGTGTCAGCTAGTGGCTACATCCAGGGCCATAATATAATTTTTCTGCTCCCCTCAAAATGTTTCTACTCGTGAAGGTAGGAAGAGGCCCAGAAGTCCAATAATGTTGCCATCTTGATTTGATAACTGTGTACAGGGTTATTTCATGCAATAATCTAGAACTCTTAGTTCAGAGATACCTTTTATTACACTAAATAAAACATTGCAAAAAAAAAATTATCTTTTTCTGCAAGCTTTTGGGAACAGATGCCCTTCCTCAGGTTCAGGGAAAATTAAAGGTGGTAAAAGGTCCCCATAGGTGGAAAAACTTCATTTTTGCACAGAGGAAACTGAAGGTGGATATATGTTCTTCTGGGTCTTTGTGAGTTGTGAGTTGTGAGCTGTGAGTTGCTCATGCATTTATGCAGAACCATGGGGTTGTAGGGGAAGGTATAGACAAACAGCATTAGAAGATCATTAAATGAACTGGTAATTTTTATGTTTTGGGTTTTTTTTGTTTTTTGTTTTTTGCTTTCCAAAGCATCTAACTAACATCTCAACTGCAAAAGGAGAAGAAAGCAGAGCCTTAAAGGTTAAAGAAACCCTATGGTTCAGGATATGCATAGATGATCTGAAGGGGTTCAGGAAGGAATATACAGCATGGGACAACTGTATTCATTTTTATTGGTCACAAAGCATTTGGCCACTGCTACAGGCAGGATACCAAACTATGATGATCCATGTGTTGGTTATTACAAACAATATTCATCACAGATTTAGCCCATTTTGGATAGCAAAGTATTCATTTGAAGAATGATCTCATTTTCCCTTGAGAAAATTCATCTTTCATAAGCATTTTCAGAATGCTTTGGGAGCAGGAGGTTCAAACTGCTGTGGGTTATTCCCAGGCTCTTTGTGTCAGCTATTCACTGTTCATCAGATGTGGCACTTAATATTAATTTGTAACAAGAGATCCCAGCCAAAGACCCAGGTTGCTATGCTGTGTGCAAATGCATAGCAAAAAGATGGTTTCTGCCCCACAGACTTTACAATTCAAGTCAAGCATGTTTGCTCATCTAAGTTACGTAGTGTAGTATTGGCTGAGTAGTTTCTGAATCTGCTTAACAGGAAAATAAAAGCAGTGAAAAATAAACACCCTAATTCCAATAGAAATTTAGTAGATAAATGGATGTTCTAAGAGAAATCAAACACATTTTCATGGCCCTCTGGTGGTTATCAAAATACCTTCAGTTCATAAACCATAAAGCCCCAACCAGCTCAGAACTCAGAATAATACAAGCCAAATGTGTTTATTGTTATTTTTGAGTTAACTCTTGCCTGAGCAATTGCAGCAAATGCAGAGAAAATCCTACAGATATGCAAGGTCAAGAAACCCATCCCTTTGTGAGGGTCAAACAGATCCTTCTAGTCTGTTTTGGAATATCTCAGGTCTTGAGACTTCTTTCACATCCTTTGGAGGGTATCCCTGTATGCCATAGTTCTGAAAAATTGTGGTACATGGGCATTTTCCCTTTGGCAAGTTAATCTGAAAAGCTGTGTGAAGCAAATCACTAGTTAACTGGGTAATCATGCACAGTCCTTTTAGGATGCTGGTGAAAGTATAACCAGCTTTGAATATTGGGTCAGCATACTACCTTCCAACTGGGTATGAAAAGCAGCCTTCAAATATGAGGTACCACCACCATCCTGGAACAGGGTTTTACTGATGGGAAATGCTGGAGCAAAGTGCCCTGCCTGATGTCACACAGCAGATATATAACAGACACTATTAGCAGCTGGGAGATGTGATTAGAGGCCATAGCCTCTGACCTATGCTGCCTCCCAGGAATGACTCATATTAATGGTGGGCAGCTCCTCATGCGCCTAAGGAAGGGATACCACAGTGTGGGCTTGTTGTACCCACTCAGGTAGGCTCCTGCCACGCTGTACATACCACAGTGTGGGCTTGTTGTACCCACTCAGGTAGGCTCCTGCAACACAACACCAGATAGATCATTGAACAAGTTATTTCTTTCCACTGATGGGACAAGTCCTCAACATCTCAATCTGTTACTGTCTCTTGCAGATAGCAGGAACCCATTTGTTAAGATTTTCCATGAGTATCCCGACGTGATCTATGTACTGAATGTTACAGAAGTGGTGGTTGTGCCCTGCCGAGTCACTTCACCAGATATCAGACCCAAGCTTTTCCAGGTAAGTGGAAATTCCACATCAGCCAAACGCTTTAGAGATGTAGATAGCCAACACAAGGTGGCAAAAATGCTGGACCAACTGACTTCCAGAACAAGTACAGCAGGGACAAAAGAATAGTAATGCCCTCCAGAAATCCACCTTAATCTGCCTACATTCTTCACATAGCTGTATTACTGAACCCCACATGTGGCCTGTCTTTGTTAGGATGGGTTTATAAATGTTATTTTTTCTCCCTTACTGGCTAAGTATTCTAAGTATTTTGGCAAAGAGAGATGATAAGAAGCCATTTCTCTTGAAAGAAAATATCCTGTGAAGAGTTTTTCTATCTGAATGAAAACTGTTCACTTTATAGCCTGCTCCTCCTTGACTGTCTTTCTGTTTTATTGCACATTTTGCAATCAACTGAAACAAAACTGTTTCCATGGACCACAGGAGTACTTTCACCCGCTTATGCCAGGATTGCATTTGGTGCAAGGATCCTGAAACCTTTTCCACAAGAAATATAGAGGTGAAGGATTAAGGCCATTAAGCCTAATGGAGTCTCTCCATTTGACTTCAGGGGACTTTAGATTGAGTCCATAGAGAAGTCTGTAGCAGAGCCAGCGATAGTACACAGAGCATCTGGCTCCTGTACTCTAAACATTAGCATGTGCATCTGTCCTACTATCCACTGAAAACATACAGTGCTATTCCCCTGGCTTTACCCCTCTCTGTCTTCTGCAGCCTGCCCTAAAGGGACCTCTCTTTGGCATAAGAGAGGAGTTATTTTTCCAAGACAATGAAGTCTTTGCCCTCTCCTGAGATGGTGCCCACCAGGGGCCAATTGATCCTATCCTGCATGGTGGCTTTATTGATACAAATGTCTGCATTCATGTTGCTGCATTGATTGAATCTGTTCAGAAAGCAGAATATAGACATAGGGTCCAACCCTAGGGCATCCTGATGTGGGGAGGGTGTCCTGAGTGCCTGTTAATTGCCATGTGCTTCCTATTTCTAGAAGGCATGAATGGTGGTGATGTTCTGATTCTTTCCACCAAAATCAATGGCAGACCTCAGGTGTTGTTAGTGGGAGCAGCACTCTTGTTCCATACTTAGTGGGTAGAGATTAAAATGAAGGAGTGTAGAGCTGGGGTTGATCTTTCCCACTTCTGCCTTTAGAGCTCCCGCCTCACTTCCCTGACTCAGAAAAACTTCCCCAGTTGCTCCCCCTTGGCTAGGGACCTATCCTATTTCAGTTCACTTTACCTGTGGATTAGAGAGCCAGAGTTCTCCCTGGAGTATCTCTACTGATTTTAGTTGGATTACTCCAGGCTGAACATGGCCCTATAACCTTGGCCCAAACAGACTTCATGCCCCTGTTTCTGGAGTATTATCCCATTTGAGGCAGTCTGTCTCTGCCAGTTATTTCTAGGTTCAGAAATGCATATCCTTCATCTTGCTACAAGCTGGTGACAAAGGAGATGAATGAAATTGCAGTGTGCTTCCCCTTGAATGGCAAAGGAGTCTCACCCAAGGATTTTCCCACTTTAGGGCAGGGCGGATGGGTGTGGGGAAGTGGAATTTATAGCCCAGAAGGAAGGTGCCTGCAGGTCAGGGAGACATTGCTGTCAGAGAGGATGCATCCACTTATGTAGGTGTGTGTTTACCTAGGGAGCGCGTCATACCATCCCGAAGTACCTTATATGGAAACCCGCTCGTTGTTTTTCCTTGTCTGGGAAATCCAGACTGCCGTGTGGAGCCACAGTGGCTGCTTCCTGCACAAAGAGGAAGCTATGGGGTGGAGGTTGGGACAGGGGATCTGAATAAAGCGACCAGACAAATTTAGAACATCCTTTTCCAAATTTAATCTCCGATAGGCAATAAACTTCAAAGAACAGAAAAATACGGCGATTCCCCTTCATGTGGCAGGGACACTTTTTGTTTGGTTGTTTAAATATATTTTTTGAATATTTTATGAAGAAATGTAATATATGTGCACTGCTGAAAGGCATCTCTGGAGCAGGACTATTTTTTTTCTCCCATCTCTTAGCCATGAGGGACCAGAGCTGCCAAACCATGAAATTCAGCTTTATCACATTTTATTATTCTTGTAGCAAATGTCCTTTTTTCCACCATAAGTTAAGTTTCTTATGTTACTATTATACTTTAAAATGATTGCACTCTCTGCCCTTTAAATATTTATGGGAAAGGGTACAGTTTGCTAATACTAAACAGATTCTGGTTAGCTCTACATATTATCTTTGCCATAAGGACCCCAGGGTACGGCTTGCAGTTTAAGCTTTTATTTTTCCTTATGTGCCTTTCTTGCTGGACAAGAGGGTTGCCACTTCTAGAACTGTTTAATCACTGAACAGGGACAGCATGAGAAGTGGCTGGGTCTGTTTGTCATGGATGGCCCTGACCTTTGCAGACATCAATTCCTGAAGGTTTCAGATCGGCCCCTGTAATGATCCTGAACCTATTCACCAAATCTGAATGTCTTCCAGGGAGTTCTGAAATCTAACTGGAACCACTCTTTTAAAAGGGAGCTCCTGTCTAGCCTGTCTCTCTTGCTCCCCAATGAAATTGCTACATTGCAATGACAGGATGTGCCTTCATAGAAAGTCTGTGCCTTGCCATGAAGAATGTTTCATAGCAAGTGATCTAAAATGAGGCTAGCTAGCTCAACACCTCAGTTTCATCTCCAGTATTATTTAATAACAGCTCTAATGGCTTGGAGCTGGGATTTGTTCAAAGCAGGAGGATTCCTCGCAAATGCTGTGAACTCTCACCCTGCACAGGAGCATCCTTTGTTTGGTGAAGAGCACTAAAGTGAACACAGTCTAACCATGAAAATAATGCCAGGACTGGTGATGTCACTGGTGATGTTCCCCCTTCCTGGCTTACAAAGCTCCATAAGTCTTCCTTGGTGAAGCTTTCATCTTGATTCAGTTTTGAAAGACTTGTAAAAAACACCAGTTCACTTCTTTTCTCCAAAGGACATGCTGACAGTAAGCGGGAGGAAGGAGTTCTCTTTAAGAAGAGAAGTTAGTTATCATGTAGTACCTGTAGGTGCTCTGTGGTTGTCCCAGAGCTTTGATTATATCCATCTGCTGGAGTTCCCATCTACCCAAATCCTGCCCATGTACAGTTTTAGGCAAGTAGTAGTGGGGCTGGTGTCTTCTTGTAGCCATAATGGTACAGAAAAACAACAAGAAACAAGGTTTTTTTGGTGGTATCTTTTATTGGACCAACTGTATATTTGGGAGAGATGTTAGACAAGCTCCTGTGCACAAAGCACCCTTCCTTGGGTTAGTTGGTGGAGCACAGGATGAGAAGGGACCTTTACAGGTAGCCACTGACCCAGTGATTCCCCAGTATTGTGACTACCTGCTCTCAGAGGTTGCATCTTAAATGTGTCTATTGGCTAGAGCTGGAAATTGGAGTCTGGCCTCCTGAAAGCTATTTCCAGTTCTGTTAGAGACCCCCGATTTCACACTCAACAACCCAGTTTAGTCACTCGGTGTCTCTGTTTGCCTGTCTGTAAACTGGGCTGGAATTATGCAGCCCTCTCAGATGTACCAGAACATTTAAAGTTGGGGGGGGGGGGGGGGGGGGGAGGGTGTGG
>NW_005842548.1:317048-330809 GCF_000455745.1 Alligator sinensis
TTGCTATTTAAATCCAAGAATTTTCGAGGCTGGCTAAAAAATAAATCTCATTTTTCCCCTAGCTAGTGTAAAGCTGGTCTTGTGCTTGCATAGTAACAAATTAATCTTCTCCAACCAAAAAGGATTCCTTTTGCCTAAATGGGTGCTGTGCAGCATATGCAACCTGCAAATGCAGCATACATATTGGGTTCATTTTTTTCATTAGATTTTCTTTCTTTATTTTTAACTGAATTTTTCTCCCTTCCCACTCCTTTGTCAGGCCAAGGGAACAAGCTGTGATAGCATTCAAGGCAAACTTTTGAGCCTGCAATATCTGGGGTAGTTCAGAATGTAGAGTTTAGCTATCTTTAACACTGGCAAGTCATAACAACAGTGAATTAACTCTAAAAATCAGAGAGCGGTTGGCAAAGAGTGTTTGTCAAAGGAAGCATTACTGAAGCAATGCAAGGAAGCCTAAAACTCTTTGGTCTGTATCTTGTGCCTAGCTCCAAGGTGCTAATGATAATATTTTGCACTCAAATGTGTATCTTTTTCCCTAAACATCTCAGAACACTTTGCAAACATAAATGTATTAAAGACACACGTTTCCAAAGCACGTAGGTGAGAGGGCATCAATATATGGCTCCCAGGCCAGATGCAGCCCATGGAGCTGGGGGGCTTTATCTGGGTCCACACTTGGGCCAGAGAGCTTCCAGCTGCACCCATGCCACTGCTGCTTCTCCCCATCCTCCTGGTTCTGGTTCAACACAGCCCAGGTGGTTGTGGCAGCATGTCAGCAGCAGGGTGCCGTGCCAGGCAGCTGGGATCTGTACACATGCCACTGCTGCTTCCCTTAGCCCTCTGCTCCCTGGTACAGCATGGGCACAGCTTCCAGGCAGCAGAGAGCTGCACCAGGGCCTAGCATCTCCAAACTGCATCTGTGCTGCTGTTGTTTCTCCTCTCCCATCCTGCACAGCCTTGGTGCAGCTTTCAGCCAGTGGGCAGCTATGTTGGAGCCAGGAAGCTTCCAGCTGTTCCCACACTGAAGCCAGAGGCAGGGGAGGGGAGAGGGGGAGCAGAGGGAAGCAGCAGCAGTGCAGACACTGTTTCCAGCTGCCTGGCACCTCCCCACTAGCTGGAAGCTGTGCCTGGGTCACAGCTGGAGGGTTGGGAGAAGCAGCAATGCTAGTGCAGCTTCCAACTGCCTGGCTCCAGAGTGGGCATGGAGGAAGCCACTGAAGTCACCTGGCTTATGCTGGACTGAATCTGGGTTGTTCCATGTGGTCTGCGGTGGAAAGGAATGTTTCAGTGGTCTCCTCTTTTTCAGCATCCTTTGTCAGAAGAATTCAGATATGAGAAGATGACCTGGGACCCCAAAAAAGGATTTGTCATCCCCTCTCCTCCTTCCCGCTTCTTCAAGGGCCTGCTCAAGTGCATCGCCACAGTAAATGGAAATGTGTTCACATCCTACTACATGCCACAGAAAGTGGGTGAGTAACCACTGTGTGCTGACAAGTGATAGCTATGTTTCTGTTACATAACTAAATGTTCTGGTACATTATTCTTTGGTTAGCCTAATTCCCAGTTTCACCTTGGTATATATAACTGGTGTGTATTAGCTGTAGGCCGCAAACTGGAACTTTTTGTGTAAACTCCCTCCCCCCCGGCTTGAGCTTTAGTGGTTCACATCACATGGAATTTGGCTCTGATCCACCCTGGGTTTTGAAAACTTGCCAGGTGTGGAGATGAGACAGAACTATAATATTTTACCCAAACCTCTCCAAAGCTTCATTGGTTTGGATAAAGTGGGACCTCAATTCAAAAAACCGCTGGTTTGGAATTTGCAAACCCAAACAGTGGCCTCCTTTACCCATTAATGGTATTTACTGAACATGCAAGATCATGGTATAAAATCTCATGAAAATGCTCATTTTCAAACCTCACTGTTTTTGTTTGGTTTTGGCTGGCACTCTCCCACATACTCTTCATTACATCTAGAGCTGGGCTCCAGATGTAGAGCTCACATCTGGATTTTGAGGACCCCAAAGATGAGAGCCTTTGGGGCTGTGGGTTTTGTCCAAATGCTTTTCTAATAATTTCCCTTTTGTTTTGTATGTAGAAGATTTTTTTTTGCCTACTCATAAATTCCAAATTTTAATAAGGAAAGTTCATTCTGACATCATTTCTCTCAGGTCATGACATCCTGCTAAACAATTAGCATGTGGCTCAGAACAACAGCCTGGCAAATTTGTCTGGCAGCCAAATAGAAGTTTTGGACATCTTTTTTCCCATCACTTAGAGTAGTTATTTGTTACTTAACCCACAGAATCAAAGACAGAAAAAACTTGTTAGGTCACCTAGCCCATAAGGGCAACACAAGCTCCTTTTTATTGTTATTATCTTACAGTCTCCTCAATACCGTACACTCTACGTAAGAGTCGTTACTCCTATCCAATGGTGCTCAATGACTTCATTTCAGATAGGGAGCAATAAGGCTGTATTTTCAAAAAGACATGAGACTTTAGAGCTCAGTTTAGAGGAAAGCTGGTTTTCGGAAAGTAGATGTCCTGTGCTTCCTGGAAGTTGGCCCCTTTTTATTTATAAATACTAAGGCCTTCAAAAGCACCAGACTTTTTTTTAAATCTCTTTCTGCATAGGAATTAAGAAAGGATGGACCCGGGCCATCTCTGTATGTGGTTAATGACTGAGGGCTGGAGCCCAGCAAGACAGAGGAAAGAAAGTTAACTAAATTAATAAATTCATAGATTTTAAATCCAGATGGGACTACAGTCTGACCCCCACCCCCTACACACAGCACAGAGAATAGGCTACTCCCTATTTAGGCATTTCAGTAAGTAACCTCATTTTTTTCCAAATGCCATATCACTCAACAGCTCCGTAAAGGTCAGTTAGTAAACGTAATTTCTTGCCGAGTTTGGGGAAACAGCGGATCTTGAAATTTGGGTCTCATCTTAAATTTGATTGAAGAGATGTGGCATTAAATTTACCTTTGACACTTTTTGTTTCAGAGGGTAGAGTACAGAGCCTGGCTCTGAAAGCAACTCCCAGAAGGCTGCTGGTTGGAGAAGCCCTCAATCTGGAATGCACCGCAGAGACCTTTGTCAATGGACGGATTGAGTTTCAGTGGCAGTATCCCAAAAGGAGAGTGAGTAGATGACAATTCCAGGCTGTCTTTCATTCAGTACTGGAGTCAGTCTGATGGAAATGAAAGATCTGTGATTATGGCTCATTGGACCCCAATCTTATTCTCATTCATCATTCCTAAAGCAATCCACAAATAGTTGTATTTTCAGTTCAAACCAAATAAGAATCTGGATGCTTACATGATATATATATCTGACTCTCTGGGCTCTTCAAAACTGACCTGCAAAATGTCATACTAAATGGATTCCTGTAAGATGACAATGAATAATAGTTTCTTAAGGGAAGGAATAGCCTTTCCCATATCAGAACAACCTCTCCTCTTCCCAGCTGACAATAGGATATTCCCAGAGGCAGCCACAAACATGGCAGATTCTCCAGTTCTCTACCATCCATGTTGGTATTTATGTGGCATGTAACAGTGAAGCAAAAGTAAACTGCACTTCCCAAAGTTCACTACTCATTTGGGCCAAGTTTTAAGTGAAAGGTCCTGGGGTCTGTTTATGGCATACAATACAGGGAGGATTCATTTGTGATTTGATTCAGTGAGGTGCTGAGACTTCCTTGAGATGCCCTAAACTCCATCTGTCTAAGGCTCGGATATTATTAGGTGCTCACTGCACTGTGTGCAATCCCTCCACTATAGGACTGGGCCCTACCATTGCTGTGTGTTAAAATGAGGAGGAAAAGACATTTCTAACAAATGTCTAAACCTTCTGAAGAAAGAGGGGGATATGACCCAGAGATCAGCATCCCAATTCAGTTGAACTAAAACATAGTCCATTTCTTTTCTGTGTAGCCCTCTAAAATTGATGATTGGTCAGATTTCGAGGTTTCTTGGTGAAATCAGTAAAGAAAGCAACAGTAATATAAAATCTGCAACCCAAAACCTGGTTTTATAGAATTGTTTTCTTTAAAATCTAGATAAAGTATGAGAATATTATCTTCTTTCTATCATTTTTCTTTGCATCATCCTTTAGAATTCTCTGTAGCAGGTATACAATTCCCTAATAACTTCTATAGATCCCAAATTCTGTCAAAAGCTTATCAATCTGTAGGAAATTCTGGAGGGCTTTTTTTCATTGAGGAGTGGTTGCCAAAGAGATCTTTTTGCTGGTTTAAAGTATTAGTCTTTCTTCTCCAGTCAGCCTAAAATTAAGGAAGAATGAAAATAAATCCCTGTTGGGGAAGTTGAATACCATAGTTGAAAACCTTACAAGCTATGAATGGGACTGGCTTTGTGGTATGACTACTTATTACCCATCTGCCTAGACATTAATGAGGGAACTTCAGAATTGTATTAGGTTATGTGTATGTATACCTCCTAATAGACTGCACACTGGAAACTTAGCGAGAGGGCTTGTCATTAGCTTATTTTATATTCTATATAATGCTTTTATAACTCATATGTCTTAACTGAGAGGCTGTTAGAAAGAGTGAAAAGGATAAGCTAAAAGCTGATTCTACATTTTCCCTTTTCTGATTCCCAGAAGGATTATAAGCCTGTATCAGCGTTGGACAAAAGTTCATTGGTGTATAAATGCTCCAGCAATCTGACTATCCAGAATGTTACCATGGAAGACAAAGGCCGCTACATCTGCCGAGTGGTCAATGTAACAGGCCTGGAGACCAGTGCAATGGGGCTGGAAACCAATGTCACAGTCACAGTGTATGGTAAGGTCCATATCTGCATGACAGCAGTGTCTGGGAACTAGCACTGTTAACTATAGGCACATTTAATCTGTCTGCATAAAAATGGAATCAGCAATGATATTGGCTAGGATGCAATCACAAGATTGTGATGCTGTAGGGCATACACATTGATCACCAGACAATCAGGAAGAAATGTCTTCCTCAAAATATGCTATGTAATTATGGAAAAGTTATGTCTCTGCTTAAACAAATGGTGTCCCTATCAGAGAAGAGGCACGGCATGTAGAAATGCCTTAGCTTGTCCTGTTTTGGTAGTTATGTTTTAACTGTCTCTGAAAAGTCAGTACATTTAGGAAACCCATGGAAGCTGGAATTCAACTGCTTGGTTGTGAGTTGGTTATATTTGGGGAGGTGGGAGTGAGGGGCAGCATCTTTGTACAACTGCACCAACATTTTGTAAACGGCCCAGCACCCACCAATGCAGCCAAGTTTTCAGTCACACTCCGAAAGTTGGGATCTGAGCATTTGGGAAAACATGGCTAAACTGGGGTCCTAATTTATCCCCTTGATAGTTGGGCCCTTTCAGAGTTCAGATGGCCACAGGTAGAGATCAGAAATTGCAGAGAAAACCATGATTGAAACTATCCAGCCACTGCACAGTTTTGCAATATAGCCATGAACTTATCACTTCCTCTGGCTGTCTGCAGCTTCCCCTCAGCTGTGCTGCTAAAACCCAGTCATCCAGGGCAGCAAGCATTTGTAGCCTGGCAATCTTCTATTGTTTGATTTGTTTTTTATTGTCTCTTTTAGACAAAGCTTTCCTTCGGGTTTCCTCTAAGAAAAGCCACTACTATGAAGTGACAGCAGGACACAAGTTACTGAAACTGGCTGTGAAGGTGGAAGCCTTTCCCCGCCCAAATATTACCTGGTGGGTATCATCCATTCACATGTGATCAGGATTGCGGGACCTTTCTTTCTCAGCTTGCAAAAGTGGGGTGGTCTACTCTAAATAACAAAGTTGACACTAATGATATCCAAGTGCTATACTCTACACTGCCACAGACCCCTTGAATGATCTTGGGCAAGCCTCTTCCCTGCTCTGTGCCTGACTTGCCTTCTCTAGTTATGCAAAGCAATGTGGGAACGTAGTCATTCATTCAGCTGTGTGCAGAAAATGCCTGAGAAGCACCAAACAGGAGTACTAGTGGCATCAGCACTGTTGGGGAACATCTTCAAAGGAGCCGGTGCCTCCAAGAAAGCTGTAAGGAGCACACTCTGCACAAGGAATTCTTCCTCTTTAGCTGATATTTTTTTCCTCCCTGCCTCAGATATTAGTAGGGACATCGGCATGCCAAATGGATCTGTTTTTCATGAAGGTTTGTCTGCTGCTGCTTTGCCACCTGAAGTCCTAATGCACACATGAGTGTTTTCTATCACAGCCAGCTGGGAGGGATTTGGACTTTAGCTCCGGACAGGAAGACAAGAGCCTAGCAACCCAGAAGATCCTGTTTTCATGCACTAATAACAAAGTAATAGCAAAGTGAAGGGAATACTGATGTGTGAACAGAATCACTGATGTGTGACACAAAACGTTGTTCAAGCTTTCCTAGGATATTTCATAAAATCAAATATGGAGGTCTCTTAGACCTTCTAATCTGTTCCTTCTTACCAAAGGATAATTCCCAATGTCCAGTGCCGTCTGTAGCAAGAACAAACCTTATTTCTGGCACGTTGCTTCCCATGCATTTCAATCATGGACTCAGGCAACGTTTTCAGAGTCACCCACAAGAATGTCACCATCCTTGGTCCACCAGTGTCCCGTCTATGTCTGCATCTCAAACCATTACATGCACATAGCATTCTAGCACACAAAGGAGAGAATGGCAGACTGGTCTTGGTCTGTGGGTCAAGGATCAGTCATTGGCTGCTCCAGCATAACTATAACAAACCACAGTTTAATAGCCCATGCAGTACTTCAGCAGCCACAGGAAGTAAAGACAGGCATGGTCTCCTTTCTCCTTCTCCCTCCTCTTTCTCCGTGTTTCTTTGGATAAAAAGGAGAAATATGGGCCAAGACCACCAGTTTATTCTGTTCCCTGCTCCATTCCCTGTTCCTCAGTGTTCAGAATATCCTCAACACGCATTGGAGGCCACACTCAATATTATCCTACACTTCACTTATTCTATGCAGAGGTTGAGCTGTGTTGGCAGTTCTGTGATGCACTTTCCATTGGCTGAGTCAATAAAGGAGGTCTGAGTCAGAGTCACTGGGCAGCTGGATTGGTGAGCACCAGCAGCTAGTGGTTAGCTTAGTTTTGGGAGATTAAATTCCAGGGGAACACAGCCATCTGATTCTGTTTTTAGAGCTAAAATAGGGACTGTGCCCCTTTTCACCCTCAGTATGCCTTGCCCTTTTGGGTCATTCTTTGTGCAGAGGGTGGGAGAGGAAATTGCCATTTCTGGTAGCAGTCTGAGACCACCAAAGTTGCCTTCCCTGGGTGTTCTAGGGATGTTGATGTTGGAGGCTTTGCCAGTGGAGTTGTTTGAACTGCTGTACAGGAGACTTCTAAAACTCCCAGAATGAACACAGTCTTGTTTCCTTGGCTGTTTCCTTCACTGAGTCCATTCAGTGTATCCCCTTCAGTGGCACTGACCTGTTGAAGATAGTATCTTGCCCATTAAATGGTTGAAGTTCAGAAGTATCCAATCAGTATTGCATGCTATTTGCAGGTGCCTTTTTCTGTGAGGAGGGGGGAGATTATCCAGGTTCTCCTGCCCTATTCCTTGTCATTTTAAGATCACAGATGCTCCATGGGGAGGAAACAAAGGTTTTCAAAGTGCTTGTCTGAACAGAATAACAATGGGCTCCTATACATGTGCAGGGAGCCAGCTCCGACACTCTCGAAATCCAGCACATTGGATCAGACTCGATTAATCAAGTCTGCTAGAGTGTTAAAATTAACACACTCCAGCAGACTGTAGCATTACATGTATCAGCATACCCATGCTGAAAAATGGTGGTGGGGCACTTCGAGCTAAAGCTCGTTCAATGAGTTTTAGTTCAAAGCTCCCCGCTGCCATTTTCAGCACAGGAACACTGATGTACATGATGCTCAGGTGCTTTTAATTAGTGTGGCTTGCTAATTAAAGAGCCCCCCCCCCCGGCCTCCTGGAGCACATGTAGGATGCCCAATGTCTCCCATCCATCGACAGAATTAAATTTTCAAAATGGGCTCAGTTGTTGTAAATTCTTCAGGGCACAACCTTTAGCTTATTCTGCAGCTGTAAAGGGTCATGTGTACCTATGGTTATTGTTTGTATATTCACTTAATTTGTTGGTTCCAAAACTAGTGGCTCAAGTTCAGGCCAACCTGTCATTTACTGTGCCTGTTGCAAGGCTTATGCAAAGTATGTACCCTACTTGTTGGCTTGTTTGTGAACTACTCAATCTGCACTTGCAGATGGTGGTGATTTGTGTCCATCTCAGTTGCAGGAGCTCCAAAAACTGACTTGTACACTGTGCATGGCTTATAACTTGCACTTTAAAATTGGTGTTGCTGGTCCAGAAGCCACCTAGTTCTACAACTGGGAGTGCTCCAGACGGATACCATTCTCATCTCTTCTTTTCATAGTTGCTGGCTGAAAAATGGAAAGCATCTTACAGGATGGTCTGTGCACCCCCAATGTGGTGGGAATATATATTGTGTATTTTTTATCCAGTCCAAGCCCTAATCTCAGGTATTCTCCAAGGCTAATACCTATCTGTTTTCCTATTGAAAACCAGAAGCTAATAGCAATTTGCCCTTCTGGCATATACAAGGGCTTGCCTGTATGCATAGCTGACAGCCTTTGTTGGGACTTTCTAAACAGGTACAAAGATGGCAAGCCAATCAAGGAGAACCATACTTGCTATGAACCTGATCCAATGAAGTACAAGCTAGGCATAAGAGATGTGAGACTGAAGCATGCTGGTAATTACACCATAGTCCTGAGCAATGCTAAGCATGGCCTATATGAGAACTTCACTCTCCAGCTGGTCGTGACAGGTAAGCACCTGATGTTCCTAAGTATTTCCATTGCTCTCTTGCATTTCTTTTGTGATGCTGCCTTGCCAGGCCACTAGGCACATTGAGTTGTCTGTGTCATTTCTCTCTGTTGATGGATATGAGTTATGCATAGCACTGAAACAGACTGATCAGGTTTTATAGGATTCAGGCTGGGGCAAGGCAGTACCAGCAAAGGGCTGGTGTGAGGTTCATGAGAAATGGGAAGGTGAGTATTACCAAATGCAGCCCCAGGCATGCAGGTCCTTTCCCCACCTGAGTGCATTCCTGAGGGCTCTCCTATGGCTCCCTGCCTTAGGTAAAGCTGGACAGGCTCTTTGGGCAGAGGGGCATGTGCCTCCAGCCACACGAAGCATTGTGGGGGAAGGACACTGCTGTACGAGGGGCCAAAAGGTAGGTTGAGTGCTCCTCTCTCTGCCTCCATTCCAGCACCTCCTGTTACTGAGTGCCTGGGGCTCAAATGTCACATGCACCAGATGTTCATGCCACTTGTGGCAAGTATGCCGTGGGCTGGCCACCTCTCTTCTAAGGAATAGACCAGATGATCTTTCCACTTGCTGTGGAGCAGCACTGTAATATTGTGTGGAGGACAGCAATAGTCTGACAGCAGACAAAGGAAAAAAAATAAGGAAAATATCTAAAAGCAAACGATTAATCTGGGGAATATACCATCAAGGAGAATGGTGGAAGTTCCATCCAGTGGGATTAAAACCAGTCTAGACGAAGCATTCCCGGAAGGAAGAGGGAAGCCCTGCATTAGCTTAGGGAGCAGAATTAGATGGGTCACTTGGCCTTTTCTGTCTCTGATGCCTATTAATCATCCTTCATAGAAATACTTCACAGATCTGTATGTTATTTATCTAATGGGGCATTTGAGAGAAACTCATTTTCAAGAGTCTTGGGAAAATTGCAAACTATGTGACTTGATATAGGTTAATTTGAGACTGATGGAGAGAGATTCAAACCACACTTAATCGCCATCTCTGGGAAGTTTTGAAAGAAACGCCTTCTTATCACACTATTGCCTACTGCCTCATCACCTCATTCCTGATCCTTTCAGTACAGTAGCAGAGAGACCAAACCATGAAGCAGAATAGGAGTTTAGTGAGAGTTCACCCTGCTTTCTTTTGGGCTTCCTGAGTTTCAGTCAGGCAGTAAAAAAGATAAAGTTATCAATGCTGGTTTGTTTTCTTTTCAATAGTGAATGGGCTTTTCTCCCCCTTCTCTTTACATTCTTTATGCCTAAAAATATTCCCCATTGTGCTGTATTGCATTGCCTGTATGCTGCTGTGCCATGCAACTTCCAGTCATTGTACACGTTTCATTTCACCTTGCACACACAGAGCATTGCCTCACAAGCAGGGGAAAAAATGAGGAGACGCAAAGAGTAATCTTGACACCATTGATGTCAATGGCAAAACTCCCACTGATTTAAGGTGGGCCAGGATTTTACCTTAAATCTTTGTCCCCAAAACTATATAGGCCCCTTTATCCCAATGACTTCCTCGGCTGAGGCAAACACACCTGCATTGGCAGTGGACTAGGTCTTTCCCATCTCTGATTTCTGTTCTTTTTTGTCATTATGAAGTTCATCATTTGGGTATCAATCCTCGTTGCACAGCTCTAGTTATCAGCTGAATCATTTGGACAAGTTTTGGTTTATATATGTTGTTCAGGACGCGTTCGCTATGACTGTTTGCAACACTGGTTACTCTGTGGGTGTGGTATGGGTTGCATAGCATTACTTGTTCTGTCTGTTTGGATGACTGGAATATTTTAAAGAGGAGAAAATTAGGGATGACAAATAGCAATTGTTGTTGTTGTTGCTGCTGCACATACGATTGTTTGCATGTGAAAAGGGCATTCAGATACAGAACAGCCGTTCCCCAAACATTCATATAAACAAAAACCTGTTTCCATGAATGCTTGTGAGAAGCCAAGGACACGATTTTATTGCAGGATTCTATTAACTGCTTTGCACGTCTTTCATCTCTTTGTTTCATAAACAACCATTCTCCATCTTGCACTCACATGCAGATCATGCTTGTTGTTAGCCCTTGTCACAGTTCAGCACAACAGAAGGTAGAAGGCATTAATCAGGGGTAATTCCTGTGTCATAAAAAATGCTATTAGCAAACTACACAAAGTCCGACAGCTGCAGGGATGCTCCTAATTGGTAAAGTGCAGACACAAAGATGCAGAGAGATGCACAGGAAAAACAAACAATAAGTGTTCCCTTTTTTTGGTAGCCAAAGATTGCCCTAGAAATGTTCGCAGAAATATATGCCCAAAAGTCCAGTCGTCCATAATTGAGTGTCTGAACTTAATGAAGAAACTTGCTCTGCCCTTGGTTTGAATGACACCGCAAATCATCCCTGCCTTTACCCATTGCCTCTGGCTAGTGCTCCTGTCTTGTGCACTTCCACAGCTCATTTTAGCTGAAGTACTGAATTAAAGGGAAGGATTTTTGTGGGCAGAAGTAGATCAAGAAAGACTTTATTCTTGAAGCGTGCTCAGCAGCAGCTCCGTGCCTGTCCTTTATTTTCAGACCTGGGCACTTACTGCTTGCTCTCCAAAAAATTAAGTGTATTTTTTTTTATCTTGCATCTTAATCATGCTGCATTTAAGCTCCTAAACCAGTACCCTGATTCTGTCTCTCTAACCATTAATCACCTGGGAAGGTCATGAGCACAAGAATTGGAGAGATTGCCAAGAGCTGCAGTAAATATTCATACTTTGGGCCTCTCTGCCAATATTGTGGCCTGTCCCTAAATTGCAAACATCACTGAGCTAGAAATGGCCATGTTTAGGGAAGTGATATTAACTGCTGCAGCTAGGGCTGCAGGCGGATGTATTGTCCTGCACTTGTAATTTGGACCCAGGAGTTAATACTCTTTGTGAAATTCTTCTTGGATCAGCAGTAAATGCAGTGATCAGAGCTTCAGTTTTGCATCGTGTCTGAAAAACAGCATCTTTAGCCATGCATCATGCTGGGACACTGGCTCAGGAAAGAATGCCCCCTACTGAGTCCTAATAGCTTTTCCTGTAGGCTTCCCTTAGAGGCATCTTCCATATATAGCAGATACCATAGCAATCAGTATAATTACAGCATGGACTGCACACAGCACATAGAGAAAGCACGGTGGTGACAAGTGCACAAACAGGAGGTATTTCCTCCAAGTTGGAGGTGGGTAATGCAGAATCCCTGTTAGATGTCAGCTCATCACAGGCAGGCACAAGAGGACTGCAGCATGGTTCCCACTGCCTATGTCTAGGAGCCTGTAGGGGCAGTACCTGTTGGTAGGTGTAAGTACCAGCTTGGCTGTGGGTAGGAACTCCATGGGCAAAGAGGAATGGCTGACTGCCGTGTAGATGACTGACCACTGGGATTTCACTAGAAACGTCCCTTCAAAAAACAGCTCAGCCCGTGCTTCTGACCTCCCATATTCCTAACACCCATGGAGTCAGATGGTATCGAATCTCACA
Organism: Alligator sinensis; assembly: GCF_000455745.1. Classification (NCBI taxonomy): domain Eukaryota; kingdom Metazoa; phylum Chordata; order Crocodylia; family Alligatoridae; genus Alligator; species Alligator sinensis. Next base: position 329,393 of record NW_005842548.1, read on the forward strand.
GGACACACACATCCCTTGCTGTCTTGTTGGCTCGTTGTGGGACTCTTAGGTCTCTGGGAGGGAGCCCATTGCATTTTCAAACCACTCCTTCTTTACATATTTACACATCAAACACTGTCCGTGAAGCGGCGGGTTGCTGTGTTTTTGTTTTGTTTGATTAAATTCTTATTAAGAGCCAAAGCTTCAACAGAATAATGTTCTGAAGAATTCAGAGGGGAGGGAGCAAAGAGAAGGGGTGATCCTAGCAAACAGCTGGTGACTGCACATCCAAGCCAGCCAAGAATGAAAAACGTGGGAGAAATGGAGTTATTCCAGGCGAGAGTACAAAGCAATTTTTTTTAAAAACAAAATCTATTTATGGTCAAGCAGGCTGTGTTTCATTCTCAGCCGTGCACTAATAATCTGGATGTATCTAAGCTCTTGCTGAGCTCTTTATGCAACAGTCAGCAGGCTCTTAAACCATTATATTTTCATGGAAGATTGTAGTGGAGACGAAGCAAACTCATAAAATGGGACAAAATGACCTTCCACCATCTTGCCTCTCTCTTCCCTGTCCCTAAGCTCCTTTCCTAGGTTTCTTCTGCTGTTTCTTAGTAGGCATTGCATTTGCTTACTGCTGCTGTAGGCAGTTGGAATTAGATCCATCATACAGTCTGCCAACCTGCAAGCTGTGGGGTGGTGATAATGCAGTAGGGAATGCGGCTGGAGTAAAGACTGCATGTAAATGCAACATTAAGTACTAGGAATAATCCCATGCATGTTAGTGTCAGTTCACAAGCTCCTAGTCCACCCACACTGTGAAAGGTGAAGGGTAAAATAAGGAATGGGTCATGAGAGGAGAATGCATAGGTGTGCACAGATGCACATCAGTGCTATCCTTGCTATGCTCGGTTGTGCATTGCTTAAATGTCACTCCTGCTACAAGGTAGGAGCAGTTTAGCAGCCATGCGTAAGGTTATTTCCCAGACTAGAGTCAACCTGGCTCCCCAGTACTCCCCCCCACCCCCACCTTATTGTTGTTGGTTCCAAGTCAGAGACGCTGTGTGCCTGTGTTTGCCAGTGATGCCTGATGAGCTGCTAAGCACAACACTCTGCACCTGCATCAAGATCAAGATCAATAAACTCAGGCTGTTCTAGACAACCCTCTCCCCTGCCCCTTGCTCTCTTTGCATCATACAAATGGCATTCCTCAGAGTGAAAAGAGGGCCTCAGCCCAGTTACAAGCCCTGCAGGCAATGGTCTGGGGAAAGAGATGAGTCTTCCGGACAACATCAACAAAGTTAGACTGTGCCAGACCACAGGGGGAGTGAACTCCAGAGTGAAGGGCCTCATCCAGAGCTCTTGGAAGTCACTGAAAAGACTCCCATTGACTTTAATTAGCTTTTAAATCAGGACACATTACATGGAGCTCCTGCTG